>NC_089522.1:10288763-10588763 GCF_963924715.1 Thunnus thynnus | reverse complement strand
ATTTTCTAAATTAATTGATTGGTTGTTTGGTCTACAAAATGTCAGAAAATGGTGAAAAATGTCCATCACTGTTTTCCAAAACCCAAGATGACGTCCTCAAATGTTTTTTGCCAAATTGTTTATTGTCATAGAGGACTTTAAAAAAAAAGCAGAAAATGTTCACATTTAAGATGCTTGAATCAGAGAATTTGGACACATTTTCTTAAAAAAAACGACTCAAAACGATCAATCGATTACGAAATAGTTGCCGATTAATTTAATAGTTGGCAGCTAATCGATTAATCATTGCAGCTTTACATGGCACCAAACGCAGACAGTGAAAGTCAGTGACTAGCTGGTCAATACAGTGGAGCATTTAGCAACTTAAGAGACAAATATTTCCCTCAAGATTTGGTAGAGACCAAACTAGAGTTAACAGGACAATCAATACTAAACAAACAAACAAACATTTGGACACAAACAAGACAAAATTAATGCTAACGTTGCTTCTTATCTGCTGGATGTTTTAAGGGCCAACTTATGCTAACAAGTTCACCACATCAGCTTAAAATGTTGTGCCTCTGAGGCCCCAAAGTGGCCAAAAAGAAATCAGTTATTGCATGTTTAATAAGCTGATTACTGCTGTAAACTAATTTTCTGCACATGAAACTGATCAATTAATAAACTGTTTAATTGTTTCACAGCTAACTGACATTTCAAAAATAGACTTAAAATTTTTCTAACACACATTCGAATAACCACGACCCCTAGTTCATCTAAATTTGGCCAAAGCCAAGCTAAAAGTACCTGACCTGTAAAATATTCTTGCAACATCTGCAGCCTGTTGATTCTAATTTGGCCCTGAAGCTGCTCAGACACACGTTTTCTAATTCTGTCTTTGAACCTGTAAATACCTATAACACCTACGAGTTTACCCAGGATTAGCCTGCATTTAATGCTAAGAGGTCACACACACACACACACACACACACACACACACAGACACAAATTACTGACCTGGATCAGTGAACAATGCTGACCTGCACCGACTCGCTCCAGAGGATATTTTTAAACAGATAAACCCTCGGGACAACCCCACCTGGGTGTCATATCTAATCCCCGCCCACCTCCTTTTGACCTGCAGCATCTGAGCTCAATTTCACAAAAAAAAAAAACCCAATGAGAGAGAAGAAAGAAGCCCCACCCACCACTGATCATAGTCTTTATTCCAAGATGTTAGAAACCTAGAAATTCTTCTAATTTATTCATGTTACTGATAAATGTAGGTCAAAACACTGCGCTCATTTTGTTCTGAAATCTGCATTGCATCATAAGAGGAGAATGACCATCTAAGGAACGCAGGCGCTCACACACTTGATCAATACTCTGTGAGTCCATTCGGTTGAATGAGGAGGGGTCGAGAAGCAGCGGGGGAGGGATCTGAGATCAGTGAGCCAAGATGATCTCTGACTGGATGCTACTGGATGCTCTTCAGCCAATCAGAGAGGGTTTACTGGGTTCACTGGGGTTGTTTAGGGTTCACACGGGAACACTGGAGGGGAAGGGTCCTCTTGTGCTCAACCTATGTATGCTACCTCAAAGCTCGGCCACAACAGGAAGCGGCTTTAAAAAAAAAACACAAACCACTAGTGACGGCCTCAGCGTGAAGAGGAGATGATTGGACTGAAACGGAAGAGTTCAGGTGAAACGTGAAATGTAAGTCTCTATTTGAAGAAAACGCTCTATAAAAGATGACCTCAATAGTTATCAATGAATTATGTGCTTTAGTCATTTTTCTCGACAGGTACAATTTCATTCCACTATCAAGATCCTAGACAGATTCTTTTTTTTACAACCACAAAAAGCTCCAACAAATGTTTATTAAAAGAAATCCAATCTTCCGTTTTCCCATCTGTCTCTGCCAACTTCCATCTCCCCTCTCAGGTCTATCAGACATATTAAAAACATTAAGACCGACCGCCAAAGAAAGAAAAAAAAAAGGAGATCCATCAGGGAAAACCAAGCACAATGTGGAAGACAGATTATGTCAATAGCACTGCTGCTGAACCAAAAGAAGCTAATTGGGATCATTCAACAGTTAATATGTTGATGGTGTGTTAATTTGTGCCTGAGCTCAATCTTTCATTAACCAATGTGTCATTTTTGGGTATCTAATGTTCCCCGTCTACGGCCTCGTTCGCTGTGTCCAGCTTCTCAAATTTAGGGATTTGCAGCTTTTCTCTTGCGTATCATTGTAAACTGAATCTCTTTGCGTTTTGGACTTCTGGTTGGACAAAACAAACAATGAGTCACCTTGGTGAACTCAGAGAAACTATGATGGCATTTTTCACTATTTTATGACATTTTATAGAAGAAATCATTATCGAAAAAATAATCAACAGATTAACTGAATAATTAAAATATCATCAAATGCACTCGTACGTGTATATTGACAGTTATATTTTGCAATTAAAAGATTTAAGTATTAAGTCTTCATTCATTAATATTTTAAGTATTAGCTTCCTCATTACTGAAACCGTGTTTTGTGTATTCACACTGACCCTTTCTGACCCCTGAGCTTAATCATTAATAGGACAAAAACAAAGTCTGCAGAGCTAAATAGCAGATTAGTAAGACTCAGCAGTTATCTGAGCTACTCATGAGGATGCAAGTAAGAAGTAAAAAGCTTTGGAGCCATCACACGGTAAGTACACAAATATGTCAACACATGCAGAGGCGGCAGGTGTTTGCTGTGACATTAAAGCCACCTGCAATGACTCCAGTGCTGCGCTGCAACTGAAGCTCACGTGAAAAAAAACATTCTGGGATCAAACACGTCTTCTGACACCTATTTCATACTTTTGTCATGAGGACAGATTTCATATTTACCTGCTGCTCAACCTTGTGTCCAGTCGGTTCGGCTGCTGTTACAAAATAATCACCATAACAACTCGATCGTGTCGGTTTCCACATGAATCAATGACCAGACAAATACTTTTTTGTTTTTGATCTATACAGCATACAGGTTGGTTTCACACATCATAGATAAAAGCTTGTCATGCTGATTAGTCAATTAATTGATTAGTCGATCGAAAGGAAATGAATCAGCAACTATTTTGATAATCTATTCATCGTTTTAGTCATTTTTCAAGCTAAAATGCTACAATTTGCTGCTTTTCTCTGTCGTATATGATAGTAAACTGCATATCTTTGAGTTTTGGACAACTGGAAATTGGAGAAAACTAAAACATCTGGATACATCTCCTTTGGCTGTGGTAAGTTATAGTGGACATTTTCACTTTTATCTAACAATTCAAAGACTAATTCAGTGATTAATGGATAAAATAATCACCATGATAATGAAATAACCGTTAGTTGCAGTACTACTTGTTGAGGCTACTGAGTCATCCTCAAAAACTACACATCCTGTTATTTAGACAGGGACAAACATGATAGACACTCACTCTGACTGGACATTACTGTCAGCCCGACAAATGAGTTCAGACAAGAATAACAACATGGGGTCGGGCGTGTGCACACACACACAGACACACACAGACACACACACACACACACACACACACACACACACAGTGCTATAATTTAGATGAGACACAGAGATGAAGATAAACAGTTGAGCACAAGGTCAGCCATGGATACTGATCAACAAATGACTAATGATAATATACAATAACAGGTGTACACACGGACACACACACACACACACACACACACACGAGAGGGAGCCCAGCTTATCTGAGTTTACTGGTCAACAAATGAGAAACATCAAGACTAACAACTGTAACTGTAATCCAGACACACACACACACACACACACTAGAATCGAGAATATTCAGTTTACAGTTGTGACACACATTCAAGAAATCAATTCACATGACTTGAAAACACACACACGCACACACACACACACACACACACATACTCACACAGACCAGTTATGCAACTTTCAGAGACAGAGCTGCTAAACAGTAACGCACACTCCTAAAGAGCTATTAGGTTAAGCAAATAACACACACACACACACACACACACACACACACACACACACACATAACAACGCAATCATCCCTCTATATTTGAGTGGACCCCCACTAACATAACACAGTACCTTGCCGCTGATCTTAACTAAGTAAAAAGGGCAGAAAAAAATAGTCAATCAACTAATTCATTGGCAACTATTTTGATAATCAATCTTTTCAATCATTTTTCAAGCAAAAATGCCAAACATTCTCCTGGTTCACCAGCTTCACAAATATGTGGTTTCACTGCTTTTCGTTGTCATATATGATAGTAAATTGAATATTTTAGGGTTTTACAAAACAGACATTTGAAGATGTCACCTTGGGCCCTGAGAAATTGTCATGGGTGTTTTTTGACATTTCACAATATATCAAGAAAATCCTCAGCAGACTGATCAATAATGGGTATCGTAATATATAGAGTCATTTTTCATACCAAGCTGATGGGAGAAAAAAAAACTGATTTCTCAAAAATGAAACACACACACACACATAAAGAGAGAGAGAGACACTCCCTCTTCTCAGAGACGTAGCACTAAAAACCTGACAAATCCAAACAGGCTTGCGCTCATCAATAATAGTCTCGACTCTGGGGGGAGAACTTACGAGCGAGCACAGACTGAGAGAGACAACGTTAAATCATTAAAAGTTTAGATATTCCCTGCAGGATGAAGCATGAAGGGAGTGTATCAGCAGTATGAGGGATTTTTTCACAGCACTGACTCAGTAGAGGTTTTCTATGAAAGGCAAAACAGTTGTGAGGCAAAAAAAAAAAAAAGGCAACCATACGCTCAGTCTTTTACCTTACTGCAGCTATCAGCCCACACACGGCCTTGAGCTATAACACTCATCTCTGCATACGTGCTTTCAGAGATAAATGATAAATTTTACTGTTGCTGATTGAACAGTACACACATGTTATCTGATAACTTCACAATACTTGTGCTATTAATTGCTTCTACTTCTTTGTAAAAAAGGCGGGTTGATCAGCCTTCACCCTGACTTCCATCGTGTTTGCAGAAAACAAATGCATTCATTGAATCAATGACAGAAAAACTGAAGCTCCATTGAGTGATACTAATGACTTTAACATCAAATCAAATTAAATGTTACCTGTAATGTGAGAGGACCGTTAGTGCTGCCGAACCCACTGAAAATCAGCTCTTTGCATCTTTTAGCAGCACTTTTAGCTGTACTTTGCCTTTTGTGCTAATTAGCATGTTAGCATGCAAGCACACTAAACTAAGACCAGGGTCAACATTAGCTGCTAAACATCAGCATGTTAGCATTGTAATTGTGAGCAGGCTAGCATTAGCATTTAGCTCAAAGGATCACTTTGCCTACGTTTTGACCTTTTTCCCAGAAAAAAATAAGCAAAGTCTTCACTTTGTGTTCTGGTAACTTGAAAAATATAATCTATACGTTACTCAGTAATGAAAATAATCAATAGTTAAAGCCCTATTTTCAACTTTACAACTACTTTTCTAATAGATGTGATTATAAAATCACCTGTCATTTAAAAAGTGCAGAAGATAAACTGAGTTACCAGTTCATGAGGTGCACCTGTACATGATGTTTCTAATATTACATCCTCAAAGTGTACAGAAAATATTATTTACTGTAATTCGCTCCAATACAACAAACCAAATGTCACACTTACAGACACTGTGTCAGGGACGTGAACCGTCTGTGAGTCTGCGACCTTTCACTTGTGAGACCGTTCCTGTGACGACTGAGACACCCTGCTGCTGTTATCGCTTCCATCCTTTCATCCAACTTTGCTTTCATTGCTGACTGTTTCATGGTCATCAAACATGAACAGAAGAGAGAGCCGAACAGCCAGAGATCTATCCTTCCACCTACAGTTTTAGACAATTATACCATACAGCAGTTCAATGCTGAAAGCCAGATAGCATCCATCCATCCCTTTATCCTTGTAGCTTCATGACTATAACAAGATGAATCACAGAGACGGAGATTCAATCTTTTCCCAAATTCTGTATCTCCTGTCTCTTGACGAGACCGGCGTCACGCCATGAGACAAAAAAACTAGACACTCCTGACCAGATCCCTCCTCATTCCTCTCCTTGTTAAATATTTAAAAGATTAAAGAAGTTACAGTAAGTTGACAAACGAGGTATGGCAAGTCAGACACACAGCAGTCCATCCGCTCCCTACATGTTGTTTAAAAGAATTACTAAAACATGAGAAGCAGTGGAGGTCAGAGTCTCAGTTGCCCTACATTCTTTCACTCATTCTGCTTCGGTGATTTAAACTCTCTGGCAGTAAGGAAGAGAGAGTAACTGTCACTAAATCTCTTCTTGAATCTTAACTCCCTGCTGTGATGTTTCACTCATCTCTGAGTATGAGCGGTGGATGTCAGTAAGATCACTCTGCCCAGCATCCATTACTCTCCCCCTTGCTGTTTTCAAGTAGTGTAGGTCAAAAAGACGACAACGCTTCCATCCTTCACCTGCTGTTTTGGTTTTCAATGAGCTTTGAGAAGCAGCGTGGGTCAGCGAGACCTGGTCTTCCAATCCCTTTTTTCATCATCTACCAGTGAAAGGGAGTCATTATCTTCTTCTTCCCTGACACTCTAGATTAAGACTCACAATTTACAGCTCAATCTAAATGTTTTATTTAATGATATGAGGACAAATATTAATTAAGTTCATCTACTTTGTCTTTGACAGACATCATATCCTGCACAAAAATGTTCAGAATGTAATTCGCTGTTACATAATTCTTATTCTGAGACACATCTACAACCCCAAGGCAAATATTTTACATGCAGTAATTTGCACTGGCTTGTTGTTTCACAATCTTTTTTTTTTTTCCCCAGAGCTGACCCATCAGCTCTTTCCCCACTCTACCCGAGGCTTCCTTCAAATCAAATCTTCCTTTGTTAAGATTTTCTCTGTTTACAGCTTTCATTTTAATACAAGGTGCATGTTGCATATTTAATATTATCTTGCAAACCCCATCAGGACTTTAAAATGAACACACAAATCACCAAATGGCATTAGTGTTACTCAAGTATTACTAAAAACTTTTATATATCCCTAGATAGAGTATATGCACATCAAACATAATCACTTCATTTTGGATCAAGTTGCACCGACATTAGACATCATTTGAGTCAATCAAGTTTGTTTCACACAGACTATTTTCCATTCTTTATTCACTTTCTTCTTGATTTTAACTTAATATAATTGTTAAATAACCTTTTCGTGTGTCTGAAAACCAAACCATTGACACTGTGTTTTCTTTTGTATACTACATGGCTAGAGCTATTTGAAAGTAACGGGATGTGTAGGCTCGCAGGCTAACTGTTGCATGACTTGTTAACGCCAACAAAAGCTTAAGTAGAGCATTTTCCTCCATTACTGTGTTTGCTGTAATGTCCATTTTCCATTCAACGTCAGACTAGAGATAAAAATCTTAGAAACAGCTTTCTTTACTCAAGTGTGAGAACTAAATATTGTCATCATTTACTTACTAGTAGTTTCAACTTATGCCCGTCACACAGCGTGTCTGATTGACATCGCCACCCATGCTGCACACATGCTGTTCCTCCCCTCTCATAGACAAACAGATGAAATCTCATCTGATGTACGACTGCTGTTAATGTGCATAAATGTCAAGCAGACCAGCAGTAGACATCCTCCTCCCTCCCTCCCTCCCTCCCTCCATCCTTCCATCACTCCTGTGCTGTTTTGAGCGCTCTGTTCCTGTACTCAGCCACCCGCTGAGCTCGTTAGTAGGAACAGATCGAAGGAGTGATGTAAGGGTGAAGGGAGTGATGAAAAGGAGAGCGCCATAGAAGCGCCCACAGATCATCTTTCCGAAATTACAGAGATAATCTGGTCTAAACGGGTCTAAAATTCAAACAAAACTAACCTTGGCCGGTGTTCAAAACCAGCTACCTATCAAGTTAAAGCAAATCTTTAAACATTGTAATTTTCCTCAGCGTTCTTTAACTGAATTATCATTTTTGGAAAATGCATAGATAACCAAATGAGAAACAACAGAACATCAACATAATCAGGAATGACAACTTTGCTTTTGATTTGAGAGTTTGCACCAGATAAATGTAATTAAATGTGACACTAGAATGTAAATCCTTAAACTAGACACACATGTACTCTGAAAAATGTTTTCAATGAGCAAACATATTGTAACCTTCACAACAGCACATATACTCTACCTCCACCACGACAACGAGTCTGGAAAAAAACAAAAAAAAAAAACAACCTTTGACATTCAGTTATGGTTTAAGATTCTTAAAGACAGACTGACCTTCACTCAAGAAGACACAGATGCAAACAAGCACAAACAAACCTCTCACAAAAGGCAAAAGTAAACTAATTCTACACTTTATGCATGCAAGATCTTTTCTTCCGCTGTTCTGTTGGAGGTCGCCTGAAAAAATGAAAGTTCAAGAAAAAAAGAAAGAAAGAAAGAAGAAAAAGGAAAGACAGCGAGAGGGTTTCATCGGCTCAGGTTGCGTCTGGCTGAAGTGGTTCACTGGATATCTGATCCAAGGTCAGATTAAAAGAACAAAGTCTCTGAATCAACACTGACAGCAGGAGCACACAGAAACGCCTGAGACTATTAGAACATAATCTTCCTGCCGCAGGTCGTTCAACCTGATACAGTATGTGATTTGGAACAAAAATGGCTGTTCAGCGTTACAAAAACCCCCAAAAAAGACCGACAGCAACAAAGAAAGCTACATTATTTGATACAGCTTCACCAAATCACAGCCAGTAATTCAAGGAGAGCACAGCCTGAAGTTAAAAAGTTTTACATATATTATGGACATTTAGGAAATAGCAGCTTTTATTTAGTTATTTTGTTGTGTATGTTTCATTCTCTCATAGATAACTGGCCAGAGATTACAGATGACGTGTTTCCTTTGCAGCTTCAGGAAAAAAAAAAAAAAAAAAATTACCTAAAATTTCTACACTAAATGTCAGCATTTTTTTGCAGATCCCTTGATATCGAACTGCAATGTTTTCTGTCTGAGCTGCCGTTTTACACACATACATTCATACAGACAGAAATCCACAGTACAAGAGGCAACCCCCGCAGCAACCTCAACTGACCAGAATGCACTGCAGCTACAAATGTTGCTTTTTTTCCCCTTTTGCTCAACCTGAACACCTTTCTCTCTTCAGCCCTTTACCTCTCAGTATTTCTCTCCTAAGGCTTGTGACTAGCTCTCGACCTTCTTCAAACCTTGTAAAAAGAGCAGTGTGGGAAATGAGGTAATCACTAGTCAAGATACAGTACATGGGGGAAAGTGGGTACAGAAGAAAAAGCCTGAGCAGTTCAAGTGTCAATCAACCAGACAGGAGCTATACTTGTGATCTTGCAAGCATGATGTAACACATCTTACAGTAGGTGGTGGCATGCACCTTTAACATTGATTTGTGTCCGCCAGTAAAACCAAAACAATTTTGAATTTGGGACAAGAGTTGAAAAAAAAAAAAAAAGGTACAAAGTGCGCAAAAACCAAATAAGTCCAACTCTGGACAGCATTCTGAGCCGGTTAGCATGTTAGCCTGTGTGTGTGTGTGTGTGTGTGTGTGTGTGTGTGTGTGTGTGTGTGTGTGTGTGTGTCCCAACCTAGTTCTGTGGGAATCACTGAATTCTCAGCTAACACACCCTTTTTCACTACAGCTATTCTATTAAAACCAGAAACTAATGACATCAACGATGGCTCAGTCACATTTAAGTGTTCTTGTAATGTCTCTTTTACACAGTTATACTTCTGGACTGTGTGAGACAAAAGTTGACAATCGTGAGAGAAACGTGGTGAAATTTTTCAAACCAGGTGGTCCTAGATCGCACTGTGAGACACGTCCAACGATGACTGATGTGGAGCTTTGGAGATCAAAAGACAGCCTGAGGCAAAATTCTGACAACAACAGAAATTTAGGAGCAATTTCTCACAACGCGACTGCGGCTACGACCCACATCTACAAAACAACCAATCAGAGTACGACATGAAATGATGCAGAATGCAGTGTGACATTTTGTGACATTTTTTTAATAAGGTTTTGCGGAAAAGACCTTAATACATCCATGGCACACACAAAACAATGGAGGCTAAATGAAAATGAGATTTGTGTGACTTTGCATTTTCAAAGCATAAGAGCGGCACACTGACCTTAACATACCTCAAATTGATATCGTTCAGTCTGAAAACAGAATGCGACCAAGTTTTTATTCCTTCAATCTCACAAACAAATAAACATGAGCTTGTTCTGGTAGCCTGAATGCAAAATGTTACCCGAATTCAACTTCTTCATCAGACTACAAAGTAATACTGCATGGCGAAGACGTTATGCCACCAGGTGTTAAGTCCCAAGTCTACAGCTCTGGTGTGTTATTTGTTGTCAAGCATTAGGAAAAGTACACACACACACACACACACACACACACACACACACACACACACACACACACCTGTCACCTTTTCAGTACCATTTTCTCTGTCACATATGATCACCTCTGTCAAAACCTGCAACAGTGAACATTTTCTCCTGAAAGTGAGTGTACACAGGAAACAGAATCTACTAGCAGGGCTTCAAGTTATTAACCCTCCCACCTCCTGCGGTTACCAGCTTGAAATCTCTGATGTTTGCGATTACAGCTGATTCTACAGCTGCACTCACTGCAAATCATGCCAGATTTTTATTTTCAGCTGGATGCCTGGAAATACAAAAGTGCCATACAGAGCTGTGAGTCACCCTGAGGCTCCCTGGCTGTTCTTTAACCTCTGAGCTCCTCTACTGCAAAACATGGACTGTATCTGACTCTGTCCCCCTGCACAAAAAGTTCACTGACAACTGAAAACAACTTTACGGGGTTCAGCCACAAACATATCACTGGTCATATCCTGTAAGTGTTTATGGAAAGGCAAAGTTGACATTTAAGCATCAATTTGCATAACTCTTTATATAAGCCACTTCCTTTTTTGGCGTGCCCTTATAGCCTAACTGCCTGTTAGGTAACACAGCCACAAATGAGTGGCTCCGCGAGGCTATTTAACCGCAGATGTGTCAACCCTCTCTGCTCATGTGTCCCGCTGGTTTCATCTCTGGCGCGGATACGGCTTGTTCCGAGGGATTGTTATGGAGGAAAAAAAAGAGAAAGAAAGCAGCGTGCTTTGCTTGTTTCATAACACGGAAGGAGGCTGCAACAGCAATGCAGACAGAGCTGCACGAGTGCAGCATGCTCCTCTATTGTCTGGACCCAAACTGACGCTCCGCACTCTCGCACCAAGAGATGCGAACAGAGGAAAAAAAAAAAGGTTTCACTGAAAGAAAACATTTTGCAAGCGGATATAAAACCCGGAACATTTTTCTCACCTTCCGTCCCGATTCTGCTGTGGGTCCCTCCAAAGCAAAAAGCTTTTATTTCTGAAGTGGTAATGAGATGCAGGGCAGGCTTGGCCGCTTTCACTCATTCATCAGTTTTTTTTTTTTGCTAAAAAGAGGAGGGTCGGTCCTGTTGGTCCCTGCGCTCTGCACAAAAAAAAGCCATTACGAAAGTTCCGGAAGTGCACGAGCATCCAAAGTGTTGTGGGTCACTGGAGGCACGAGAGCTGCGGAACTACACAAGTGAAGCAGATCTGAGTATTTATGTTAGATAACGTACACTGCTGTTTTACCTGTTATTTTTGTTTCTATTTCATATCATTGAAAAAAAAAATTAAATAAAAAAAATATATGTTTAATATATTATAAAGTAATAGAGCACGTGCAGGTATATATGATCATGTTCACAAACTGCTGACTTAAGTTTTCAGGTTGAGTCTTCAAAAAAAGATACAAATATGCAATTTTCATCACGTTTGCGAGATGCTGTTTTAAAGTAGGCTTGAAAAAAATCAAATTAATTCAATAAGTAGTGATATAAATATATTACCTCTTTAGTGAAGTAAAATATACAGTTGAAATGTCTGCAGGGTGTCTGATTTAAAGACCCTGTACACCCACTCAAGTGTTTCCAGTTAATCTGACCATCCTCAGGGTGAAGTTGGGTGGAGTTATGCTGGAAATTACATCATGGCACCGATCTCTATATGCAAAAAGTATGTACGTTGCAGGAAAGTGAGACAGATGTTACACAAGCACAGTCTGTACACGCTCACACTGTCCTGAGAAGTAAATGGTGTACTGTGTGGGTGTGTGTTGGGGCTTTAAACATAGAATGTCCTCAAATCTTTAACATGGACTGATGTTGTAAAAAGACCCATTTGCATTTACACTCAGACATATTATCCAAATATGCTCTTGGAATAGAGCACTGATATTCATTCATTCATTCATTCATTCATTCATTCAATCTTTATTTAGACTCGGAAATATATTGATGTAGAGACCTCATTCACAATATTGCCAAGCAAAAACGCAAATAACACATCCTAAGCACCAAGAAACACAGATAAGTTACTTAGATAAAAATGTTGATTAAAAAAAGTAAAAGTAATAAAAAAACTAAACTAGTAAAAATACTAACATTAAAACTTTAAAAATAAATAAAGCAATTAAATATATATCTGTGTGAGCCTCAGTACAGCTGGTCCACTCACACAGGTGTTAGACTTCTACTCTACACAGTTCACTGTCTGGGTGTGTACAGACTGTCACTGACATCTCTTCAGCTCACCCATATTTTCATTACACCCGTATTGGGTGGGACAACTTTTATCGCTGTTTACATTTAGCTGCTATCTGATGTCAGACCAGATTTCATTGTCACATTATGACTTATCAAACACGGGTATGACTAATAATAAATAATGGAGTTTCGTTAGCGTGCCAGTTCCAGGAAAATGGTATTGTGCATACTGGCCCAGTAACTGGCATAACTACACTAAACTGAAGCCATCATCATTGTTATTAGTTATACCTGTGCTCAGTCAGGGTGAACACTGTGACGTGAGCAAGGTGGGATCAGTTCCTGACAGAAAGCAAATTGACCTCTTTCTTACTAAAAGTGAAATTCTGTATGACTACAACATAAGATGAGGTATATCAGGCAAAATGTATTCATGACCAAATTGGACTACACTATTGTAATTAATTATTAGAATCCAAATTGCTTTTGTTGCTGCAAAAGTATTAAATAGTGACTCCTCTCCACTAAAAAGACTGTTTTCCCATCAATGAACACCATGAGAATGTCCCAAGAAGAAACAGGAAAAAGCGTCTATGTTATTGTCAATTCACATTTTTGTTTTATAATGTGTTTTTGAGGGTTTTTGTTGTGTGTGTGTTTGTGTTCATTATTTCTGGATTAAAGATCAAAGATACATCTGAGGATTTTACTTCACTTTAGATGAAATTGACTCAAGTTTTCACTATACAGTCTTATTTAGATCTATTATTTGACCAAAAGCAGGGGCAACAACTTATCATACCTGTGTGATGCTCTTGCTGTAGTCCAGAGATACATACAGTGATTTGTTTCGCCACTTAACTAAATAATAAGTAAAGTGGGGATTTACATAGATACGATAACAGACTGTTATCTGAAAACAGTACTACAAACTGATCATAACACTAACTCAACTACAGATATGAACACTGTCCATCAATCTGCACATCTGCCACAATATTTTTTATTCTATTTTTGTTTTTATGACAACTTTTCACTTTGCTTGTTTTCTCAACTGACCAACTCTACCTTATAAAACACAAATTGATCAGCAGGTGGATTACTGCGCACCTTTGCCTGATGAGTAGTGCTGTAACATCCTCCTTGTACTGCACTGTACCATCTCTTTCTCTCATTCATACACTGCCCTCTACTGGCCGACGGTGTGCAGTGCTTTGCATAACACTGGATTATGCAACTTTCAGCAGTGGGATGAGCCAAAAGGATGAGATGGACAAGTGTTTAGGATTGCACCTTTAATTTATTGACAGACTTTAGTTTAGAGTGAGAGTAACTTTTAATGAAATCAAGTATCTATACTGAGAGAATAACACACAGAGAAGTATGACAAAATCTCTGTGGGTGACAAACAATGCTGATAAATGATCGGTACATAAAATCCAATTATTTAAAAAAAAATGTATTGCATATTTTCATTTCCTACCTACCTACCACATACCTACAAAACCTTTTTACCGTGTCTCCGGCTAACAGCTGTTTGTTGCCGTAAAGATCAGAGATAACAAGATTGGTGGGATGAGGAGTACCACGAGCAACAACCACAATTATGTTATCGGCAGCTTTTCATCCCAGATGCATCGATCAGTTACTCTGAAAGGCCAAAGATAGTCTAGGTAACACTGCACAGCACTCACTTGGAAATTTCCATAAACAACACAAAGCAACCAGGGCTTTCACTTTCTTTTTTACTCTTATTCCCCTTCCTTTCAGTCCTTTCATTCATTTATGCTTTCTCCATCTTCTCCACACTATCCTTCTCCCTCTCCACTTTTCCCTTCTCCAATAACGATCCATTTCCTTCCTTTCTTGCTTCCTTCTTTCTCTCTCTCCGATTTCCTCTTCTTTGTTTTCTGCCTCAATTACTGTGGCAAGTTGCTCCATCCTCTACTATGTGCAATATTTGCGTGGTTTTCTTCTCTCTATGCCTTTTTGCCACCATCTCTCTTTGATTACATTTCTATCAACTCCTCCTCTTCCATTCATTGATGTCCATCATTCTCCAACCATTCTGGATTTGTGAGACAAGAGGTGTCTGTCTGTGTAGCAAGGTTGCCAGAAATGGAAAAGTTGAAAAAAGTAGAAAATACATGTGTGTGTGATTGATGTTAGATATCTCTGGAGTGACAGAAGAGATGGACGCCACTGGCTGCTCAGGAAATTGGAACAAGCATTGAGGCTTGGCCATCTTTCTTTTTCTTTTATTCTCTTTCTCACTTTCTTCCTGTCTCATTTCAGTTTCATCGTTATTCCCCCGTGATGGCTTTGAGACCTTTGAAATTGAATTTAACCACCCACACACACACAGATACACACACACACACACACACACACACACACACACACACACACACACACAGAAGTTTGCATAGCTATCCTTGGTAGGACATTGCATTGACTTTCATTCATTGTGGACAGCCAAACCCTAACCTTAACCAGGACCTCAGAAATAACATTTTGCCTCATTAGGACGGTGCTTTGGTGCCCATGAGGACTACTGGTCCCAACAAGGACGGTGTTTATATTGGAAACAGTCACCAAGAGGTAACAAAAATGCACACACAGACACACACACACGTTCACACCTCTCTTGGAAAGAAAACAGAATACACACTGAGTAAACAGACATCAGCACTGCACAGCAATGATTTAATTTTCATACAGCCAAATACATTTGTTTCTGTGATATCAATGCAGCTTCGTTTATTTTCGACAGATGGACAATTATGATAACTTAATAATAAATCACATTTAAAATGCAAAGGCATTTATCAACAGATTGCCTACATTTACATTAATTTTATGCTGCTTGAATAAAATTAATGAATGATGCTGCTTTATTCTGTGCAAATTAATCAAACACCTAATTTAATTTACAATTGTGATCACTTTAGTGGAGATCGCTCATCAGCTTTAGTGAGAAATTTAATTAGCACACATTTTCTGAAAACGTAAACACTGATGTAGAGGCATAGGTTGATTTATTTTGCGATCCAAAAATATATCTCCACTCCCCCAATGACTTTATCCCTGTTTGGAACCCATGTAAAAAAGCATACATTCATATTGTTTTGTCTGGCACCAAATAGACAAACAGGATACAAAGATCAATGGTTAGCTCTTGGGTTGCTACAGTTTTAAGATGGCAACAGCAGGGACATAAAAACATGGAAGCAAGAAGGTGATCAAGTGAAGAGAAACCAAGATATGCACACAAAGGGGAAAAGAAGAGAGTTGGAGAGAGGGTTTTAGATAGGATTACAGTCACAAGCATTCTTGGCAAACCCCCTTCAAAAAGGACCCGTTTGGGCCTTAAGTCTGGCTGACATGCACTGCTTCTCAGGAACAGTATTGTGGGACCATCATGACATGTCCGAATCATGTTGTACAAAAGGTGATGATGGGAAAGATTCCAGATGATTACAATTTCATGTCATTGGACAGCTCAAGATGGTTGACTGCAATCAAATGCAATCAGAGAGACTGAAAGGCAATCTGACAGAAAAACAGTCTGAATGTTCATTCGTGTAAACCTCTTATGTACACTAGATGGAGCCACTCATCCTGTAAAACTGCACAGATGACAGGAACTCTGGAAGTGTAAAACATAGATACATGAAAACATGAACAGAGTCAACAAGAAGAAAGTTTTCATGCCATTAATATAAATACACCTGTAATACAAACAATACAAATTATCCATTAATTAAAATACATAGGAAATATGAAACCTTCCAGATCACATGATTTCACAAAGTGCTGTGCCATTCACACAGCGTTTGGAGCCCTCACACCCTCCTGCACTGAAGCACTAATTGCTTTGCCCTTTTTTATTTGTTGCCTATTTTTTACAACTTAACTTTGTGGAAAGGAGAAGGGGAACAACAGGTTATGGAGAGTCCATTGGGAGCACTTCACATGTGTCAGAAGCTTTATCTTTGGGGAACACCCACAACTCTGGGAGTGATTTCCAAATTAGGAAATGTGCGTCATGTAGCAGGTGGATGAGACTCCCCTCGTTGAGACCTGCTGATAGACGTAACAGCAGAGCAGAGAAGAGAGACTGAGATAGCAATGTAACCGACCTGCACGCTGGTGTTTGACGTGGTTTTTTTCTTCCCAAAAATAGATAATTTTTAAAAATATTTGTATGAAACACATATTCATAAAAAACACTATTTGTACTTTGCTGAATAATGTATTTGTATACGGGCACACCCCTAGCACACATGCATTGAAAACATGCACATACACACTAAAAATGTGCACATACAGTACACACTGCAAAATTGTCACAACCCACCATCTTCACACACAGCAGGGCTACACAAGTAGCCTATCTACTTGTGTGTGTGTGGATCTGGGTGTATGCATGTAAAATAATTTCAGTGCACCTGCAAGTTGTTGTAGTGTAAGAGGAAGGCAGGTTGAGTTTTAAATCTAGACCTTCCTGTTGCAATGAACTAACTTCTGGATACACTGAAAATGGTCTGGCATGGAGCCCCCTGCGCATGTGTGTGTGTGTGTCTGAGTGTGTGCGCATAAATATTTTTCAGTGGCCTGGAAGTTGTTTCAGTGTAAGAGGAAGGCTTAGATCCAGAGCACAATCTGTACCTACATAGCCCTATGGTGTTGTCCTTTCAAAGATGAAGATGCAGTTATTACTATTAATTGTAGTTGGCCTTTTAGCCTGTGATCAACCATGGGTTACTACCAATATTGACGAAATTTATGATTTTTTCATCTGTGTTGTGCACTGCATCCAATCTATGCAAGATAACATAAGGTCTAGATTTAAAACTCAACCTGCCTTCCTGTTACACTACAACCTCCAGATGCACTGAAATTATTTTACAGGCTAACACTCAGATCCACACACACACAAGTAGTCTTTATCCCGCTGTGTGTGAAGGTGGTGGGGTGTGAAAATGTTCAGTGTGTATGCTTTCAGTGTGCATGTTTTCAATGCGTATATGCATGTATTTCAATGTTTTCACCCTAATTGGCTTCCCATATAACACCTGGTTCACTACTGGTATTACACATGTACACATCCTCTGCCCTAAACCTCTTACACATACAGTTTTTCAAACACATCTAAACACACATACACAACCATGCAGAAACACACACAGCTGCTACCACACACACACACACTAGTTTTTTCCATACACACACATATATCACCCTTGGATATCCATATCAATACAAACAAACCATTTTCAGATGAATAAATTTGCTACAATGTCCTGCAAAACTTGATAATGCATGAAATGCCCCTGGCATAGCCCCTAGTGGAGAGAATTTCTAAAGGTACGTATTTGTTCTTCAGGGCAAACAGGAGAAAATTGCTCAATCAGCTGGAAAATAGTAAGAACTACCATTTTGAAGCCACACTGTAAAAAAATATCGTAAAAAATGGTAAAAAAGTCTGCCTGCAAAAAATGCCAAACACTTACCTTCAAATAACAGTAAAAAAAACCTTTAGTTATTCTAAAGAGATTTATTTTAAAAATACAGATATTTACTTTGGACATTGTCTACATTTTTACAGTCAAACCATTGTAAGATAAAAAGAAAATCTCATTATAAAACATCGCTAGAGTGTTCAACTATGGTTGTTTAAAAAAATAGAACCATCATAATTATATTCTTTTTTGGAAATTACATTAGTCGAACTGTTACACTGTTTTGTGCTTGATGTTTGTGTGACGTATAATTATTTGTGTAATAATTATTACTTTTTCATTTTCAGTCTAGGAACAAAATGTTCATGAACATGAGATGCACTCTGGCCCTTCGTAGTCTTCCGGTGTATCAGCGCGAGGGGTCTCTGAGTTCTTCAAGACCAGCAGTGTAACTTCTCAGTACACCCACAGAAATGTCAATATCTCTCAGTACAGTGTTGACATAACATATTGTATTGTGGGAAACAAACTTGAACGCCTCCTGTAGCATTCTTAAAATTTAAGTAGATTCAAGGATAGGTTTGGACTTTTTCAAGTCTATCTCAATACAATATTCAAATGTCAAATGTATATCGACAAAGTTATTAGTGGGCGGAAATTATTCGTCCTATCTCGACCGTAAAACAGTCCCTTCCTATCAGGTGGGATGAATCTCTAACCGGTCTGCAGAATTACACTGAGTGTGTTTTGCCAAGTGGCTCCACATGATCACAGCTGATGGAGGCCACTGTCCACTGAGAGCTTGATCCTAACTGAAGCTACCTGGATAAGATGTCCCAAACTGATTTACTGCACAATAGTTGACGCTTCATATGTATACATATATACACTGTCTGTGTAGATTAGTCACTGCATAAATGCCTGTCTATAGATGCCTGTTTTTTGTCTAGCTGTGCACATATCCACATTTCTATTTATTTTTGAGACATTGAGTGTACAAACCTATTGATGAGGAGGTTAACACAGTGAAACATTTGCTGGTCATTTTTTGTAACTACTTTTGGTGCGCTTGCTGTTGGTTCTATGCCATTGATCTCTGCAATTATTGAGAGCTCATAGTACCCTATTACCCCATCAGAAACTGCGCTCCCAGAATGCAGGCTTACTGGTGGTTCCTACAGTCTCCAAAAGTAGAATGGGAGGCAGAGCCTTCAGCTATCAGGCTCCTCTCTTGCGGAACCATCTTCCAGATTCAGTCCAGGGGGGCAGACACCCTCTCTACGTTTAAGAGTAGGCTTAAAACTTTCCTTTTTGATAAAGCTTATAGTTAGGGCCGACCAAGCTCGCCTTGGTCCAGCCCTTAGTTATGCTGCTATAGGCCTCTCTCCTCCTCCACCTCTCCTCCTCTCCATCTGTATGTATTCATGTACCATTAATGCATGTTACTAACTTGACTTCTTCCCCGGAGTTCTTTGTGCTTTCTCATCCACAGGAAACCCCATGGACCATGCTGACATGGGGATGTCCTTCTCCTGCTGTTCCTGCTGTTTGTTGTTGCTAGTCATGTATCTATTGTTATTGTTGTTGCTGTTGTTGTTCTGCTTCTCTGTCCCACTGTGTACAGTATTGTAAATAACTTTGTAAATATATTTAACAGCCCAGTTTCTGTAGGGGTGGATGGCATTTTAGTTTAATATCTTTCCTCCTGTTTCTGTTAAGTTAGGAGTTATGTCAGTGATTTGTATTTTTGTTTCTTTATGTTTAAATAGGTAATTTGAGGTTGATTAGCTTTAGTTTCCTTTTGTTTGTTGTTTTACTGTTAACTCACCCTGAAACCACAACTATGAAATAAACATTTAAAGGCTGCAAAATCCTTTGTTGCTGCTGTTTCTTGGGAGCTGGGGAGAGGGAGTGTCATTTTCATGTTGCGCCAGGGTTTCTCCTAGGCCGGGTCATAACAATATATTTTTAAATTCTTCTGCTTCTCCCAGTTTAAAGGCCCCTAATGATAGACCCACAGAGATGTTTTTGCCTATTTTGCTTGATTAGACCTCTACTTAGCAGTGTGTGGGCCTGTATGGACTGTCTTTGATTGACATCTCCCCTAAAGAAGTAAAACACATTTCCAATCCACTGGAGATAGAAATATGAACGTATATTCAGACTATACAATATATATCTAAAAAACACAGCAGTAGAGTGTACAGACTGGTGGAGCAGGCATCATATTGATATGAAAACAGCTGGATCAGGATGTGTCTTCACCCATTGATGGCTCATTGTGGGAGTGGAAACGAGGCTCATGTGCATGTGCCCAGTTCCACAATCACTGAGATGTATAAAACAGAACCATGCATACGCACAGCTTTATATATCTGATAAAAAGAATACGACTGCATATTTCTGGCTTTGTGTGTACATACAGTTAAAATCATGAATAGACAGAGTTTTATGCATCTGGCCCCTGGGTATTAATGAAGTTGCTGCTGCTGTACCATGTGCATAAATACGCACATCACTCTCAATTTAAAGATGCACTTATCGCTATGAATACTGACAGCTTCAGAAACCGCTCCACTCACTCTAAAAATAACTTTACTGATCTTGTCTTATGATACATCCGTGGCCATACACTTGTTATGTGCAGCACCATATTTCTCCCCCTCCCTCCGACACTCCACATTAAGTTATGCTCTGTTACATTAAAGTACCAGTTTTGAGGAGCAGAAACTGCCCAACTGCATGCATCCATTACATGAAATTACAAAGATCAAAACCATGTATAACTGTCAAAAAGAATTTTAAACACTTTTCTGAACAAGTATTTTTGTTTTTGTTCTATAGTTATATTGGGTTTACCATGGCAATTCCTGATCCACACTTGGCCTTAGATTATTTTATAAAAACATTTAATTCCATTGTAGAAAAACATGCATCTTTTAAGAAATTCAGGGTCAAAAACAGGAACAATCCTTGGGTTTGTTTGGAAATTACTGAAATGTTACATGAAAGAGATGCTGCATGGTGCAAAGAACGAACAACATTATCCTCTGACTGACAAAATTTTTCGTCAACAGTGTAATAAGTGTCTCACTCCTATTCCAAATGCTAAATCTTCATTGTATGTCTCTGCACTATCTGAAAGTAAAGGAAACCCAGCATATTTTTGGAAAATGTTTAAATCATTATCACATAATACTACTTGATCCTAACCCAATGAAATAGTTCAAGGTTCCACCACTGTGTCAGTTGGGAAGAAAATATATGATGCATGAATATTTTATTGCATCAGGTTAGTCATTTGAAATTGCTGGATTTCCTCCCTCTATCTCTGATCATAGTGCACATTACTGGACAAACAATTTGGGCACTCAGACCTTTTCATTGAAGCCTTTTATGCATCTTGAAATATTTAATGCTCTTTGTTCTGTTAATCCAAAGACGTGCCCTGAGGCTGAACATTTAGAGCCAAGGCTTTTATTATTAGCATCTCCATGTTTAGTTGATTGAACTTATCTATTTAATCTGACTATGGTAACAGGAGGCACCCCTGACATTTGAAAGACAGCCTATGTTCCCCCTTTACATAAAGGGGATCAGTAAAATTAGCTACATAACTATCGACCAATTTCTAAACTATCATGTCTAGCTAAAGAGTTAGAGAAACTGGTAAATGATCAGGTAAGAACCTTCTTAGCTCAACACTCGATTTTAAAATCTTATCAATCAGGATTTAGAGCTGAGCATAGTACTGTGATGGCAGCATGAAAAGTCTTGAATGATGTTGATAGTGCATTAGATGACAGGCGGGACTGTGTTACCCTTTTTACTGATTTATCTAAGGCTTTCAATGCTGTTGACCATCAAATTCTTTTGAAACGCTTTATGAGTGTTAACAAAGGTGTGCCACAGGGTTCCATTTTAGGCCCACTTTTATTCACAATTTTCTTAAATTAATTAGGTGATAAAGTGACACACAGCACAATTCATCTACAATAGTTCCCTCTGTTGCCTAGGTGGTTCAAAATTTGTGTTTTGATTTCTGTGTGGTACAGCAAACATTGATTGATCTTTAATTGCTGATAAACTCAGATATAACAGAATGTATACTGTTTTCTAGAAAACTGACTAATGGTACCATGAAAGTACATCTGCCAACCAAATTTTGTATGTCTAGTTGAAATGAACCTCGAGGGCTTAGGGTATGGCTCTGTGTCCTTTGGGAAAAGGGAGGTCTGTTATGCTTATGGCTTCAGAGACCTAGGTGCTGATTTATAGATTGTGTACATATGGCCTAATACTTTGAGTTTTCCCCTATTAGGTCTCAAATTACCACCACTGAAGTTTGCATTCTATGTATTCTATTTTCACTTTATTTTATCTTATTTTTATTTTTATCAAGTGGGTTTTATTTTCCGTCAGTTGTACATTTACATGTTTTTATGCTCATTTTATTTCTTTTTCCAGTGAAGCATCTGGTGCATGTAATGTCTTTTGTTGTAAAGCACTTTGAACTGCATTTTATGTATGAAAGGTGCTATGCAAATAAAGTCATTATAGTATATCACATAAGCCCAAGACCTACACAAGATATCAATTTTCATGACTTCTGATGCATGTGCAAAGTTTTGTGAGTTTTCGAGCATATGCATGCCTGACGTGCATATGCATTTTCATATTTTATTAACCATTTGAGTTAGTAAGTTAAAGCTGCAAGCAGCAATGAACAGGCCGCACATGATGGAGGGAGCCATGGTATCGCTACATGTAGTCAAGGTCGTCTGACATACAGCATTTTCATGAATATTGGACATTGCACAAAGGAGTTAAATGTCACCTTGTGTGTCCACTATGTGGCACTAGAGAACATCTACTAATTATGTCATGTTACTGTATATTGTGTGTAGAACACACCATGTAAATTTCATGTAAATCGGATGACGTTTGCCACATAAGGATGACTTCCTGTTGTAAGTAGGTGGCGCTATGACTATGAATCAATATTGACATGTAGAGGTGTTCAGGCCTTGACTCTTATCAAGCACGAGAAATTTGGGGTGGATTGGATGATGTAAAGTTGAATTACAACAACTTCCTGTTTCATATTTTGGGCAAAATTGACTGGCGCACCACGCTAAGGATGTTCCATGAAAATTCTGAAGCTTTGCAATTTAGCATCGCAAAGATGCTACATAGATGTCACCTAAGACTGGAGATGTTACATCTGCCTAACAAATTTCATATATATATGGTACTGTGCAAAAGTTTTAGGCATCCTAGATATTTAGATTCTTATCCATTATGCAATACAATCAAGGAGGTGTCTGATTGGTCCCAAATTTATTTTTGACATGACAATGACCCCAAGCATACAGCTAGAATCATAAAGAACTATTTTCAGCAACAAGAAGAATGATGAGTCCTGCAACAGATGGTATGGTTTGGCCCCAACAGAGCCCTGATCTCAACATCATGGAGTCAATCTGGGATCACGTGAGGAAGCACCTGAGATGGCCTAAATAATAAATCCACAAAAGAACATCTCTCTCCAAGATGGTCACAACAACCTACCTGCAAGTTACCATGAAAAACTGTGTTAAAGTGTACCGAGGAGTACTGCTGCTGTTTTAAAGGCAAAGCTGCTCACAGCAAATATCGATTTCATTTAGGTTTCCGCTGTTTACTCAACTTTGTAAGAAGTTAATAACTTTGTAAGAAGTTAATATTTTTTTAAGCATTCTCACTTTACTTTTAGTGCCTGAAACTTTTGCACAGTACTGTAAGTCAGATCTAAAGGTGGTGGCTTTGATTTAGATATTTTCTGGGGGGCACCCGGAAACCACCCATTTTGCCACACCCAAACCCAAGACCCATATCAAAGTAATTAGGAGGCACTATAATCAAAATACTCACTAGTTTGAACATAGGTGCAAAGTTTCATGTATTTTCGTACTGTTCATGTTTGTAAAATGAAAATTTATGTATGAAATCCAAAATGTCTGACTTCCTGTCCGGTGGAAAAATATGTGTTATGTCCAGAATGATGAAAGCAATGATCACATCAAATTTCATGAACATCCAAGCAACTTTATCCCAACATGGCCCTGTGTTTAGGGGTGCTATGGAGCCTGCTGGCCATACCCGAGCCCAATCACTACAGAACTTTGCAATTTTTGCCAGATCTGATGTGTCAGCCAATTTTTGTGAGTTTTCAAGCATTGCAAGTCCCTAAAAAATGTGATGGCAACAGAGAATAATAATAATCTCTACAAAAACAAAAGATTTCCTCACACTTCATGCCAGGGACAATTGGACCCCTGGCACTTTTGTGCTTGGGCACAATAGGGCCTTCGCACCACTCGATGCTCACGCCCTAATAATGAATTACAGGCAGAGGGCAGGGTCTCTGCAGATAAATACACTGACACAGACTTCTAGTGCGTCATAAATGATGATTGAGAGCAATTACTTTTGTATGAATCTATACGTTGTCTTTTAGGAAAATCCTGCATAGTATACCTTTAATAAAAAAATTAATCACTTCAAGTTTTTCAACTTAAATCAGATACAAAAACATTTTATAACTAATGTTCCTGTCTACAACATGCAAGAGAAAATATTCAAGTCCTTTGTAAATTAAATTTAAGACTTTGATAAGGCCTAGGCGTTTTTGATTAAACTGCATTCAATACTTTTAAAGACTTTAATACTTGCAGATACTCAGTTTTCATCTATAGTTCAAACACAATAATTCTACTAACTGCCACAGAGATATTTTAATAACTTCTAAAAGCTCTAAATATAAGAGTAGTTTAAGGTTTTAGTTTAAGGATTGAGTAAAAAAAGGTTAGTAGTAGTTAGTAATGAGACAGTTCTGTAAAATCTGTTCTGTTTTCAGACAGACTGCCATAACGGATGACCTCATTTTTTAAAAACAGATATCCATATCTGATATTTTCTCACTATACGTTTGGCGAATACTTATACCTCAAAAAATGTCTAATCTACAATCGGTCAAATGTTGTCAGCACTGGACAGATAATGATGTTAGTTTTCAAAGCTGATACTGAATGAAACTTATTATTAACTTATTTCAACATGTTTGCCTTACTCACCAGAAAAATATCATGTGATTCTGATGAAGTTCAGTTCGTTTTCAATTTCAGTTTTCTCTCTCTCTCTCTCTCTCTCTCTCTCTCTCTCTCTCTGTCTCTCTCTCTCTCTCTGTGTGTGTGTGTGTGTGTGTGTGTACTGCAGCAAAGAGGAAATCACGTGTCAGCTTGGTTGCTCACTTATCTGCTCTGCCATATGCTGCTTTATGTAAAAACAGAGTCTTGTTGAGAGGCCTTATGTCAAATCCAATACCAGTGATAAACAGTGAATCAGTATTTCCCAAAAGAGTACAGATTCACTAACTTCAGCCTTAAGTTCACACAGTATTTTACTCATACATAAATTCCATATTTATTGCCAACATCAATGCAAGAAATCAAAGCATCATGTCCTCATGTGCTCTACGTACAGGGATGTGCAGAGAGCCCAGTATTTGTATTTGTATCTGTATTTGTTGAGGCAGCAAAATTATTTGTATTTGTATTCAAATAAAAATGAAAAGAGGCTTAAAAATCCTGGTTTTTTTATTACGCTTTTAATTTTAGAAAATTAAAGTGTTACAATAAGTGTTCATGAATAAACTATCCTACTTCTTGAACTGGAGACTCCCAGATCATAGATGACTGCGCTAACTACTGAACTAAAACTTTACTCATTACCTCTTTACAGACAGACCTCTACCTATTAATGCACCCATAACACAACTATTTGTACTTTCCCGAAAAATGTATTTGTGTTCGGGCACACCCCTGCTATGTATATATTCTTCCAATATTTATACCTCTTTGCTTCAACCTTGCTACACCAAAACTACATTTCTGTACCCCAGCATGGGTGAGTACCCCCATCGTGATTTTGGTTACACTACCGAACCCTCTGCTTGCCAACATTTCTTTATTGCTTCCATTAGGAAACTGTGGGAACCACTGACACCTCAGTGATTTTTGAGAAGCAGCCTTCTTAAGAGATGATTGCTCTGGCACAGATACTGTCATCATATCAAACTTTCAAGGGTGAGTGGATAGTTTCCTGGGGAGCTGTCCAAGTAAGTGATCAAGAACAAATTTGTTCACTTCCATCAACTGTGGAAAATAAATATATGACAAACCGTTGTTCGACTAAAAACCAGCTGCTTTGTGTCAAAGTGTTATCGTGTTGTCCTAATGACCTAATTTACCTTCACTACTATCCTTTCTCTTCTGCCAAGGTATTTCACACTCTGCACCAGACTTACAAACTGCATTAGGTAAGAAGTATACAAATACAAAAAGAAGAAAACAGCAGTGACTTGGATGCAAAATAATCTGATAGTAAAACTGGTTATAGTGCAGTTTTAAACCAATATCAAATAATCCCTGACATGTTCTATTTTTAAAACAAGTCTAATATCAACCTTTCACCTTCACTATCACCATTACAGATTCCACTTTGTCTGCTCTGCCGCAGGATACGCTGGGATGCTGCCCAAACAGAATGCTGACAAGGACCAAATCTTTCCCATCACACACATTACAGTAATTAACTCTCCATTCAGGGGATGAAAAGAAGAGAAAAGGGTGGTGTAACTCTTTTGTGAGGCATAGCTGTTTGAGAAAAATTAAGGCAAGAGTTGATGACTGCTTCAAATTCTGTGGGGTTCAGAAATATAAACTAAATTCTTTATCTCTAAGTTAAATCATTTATGATTATGTTCACGTTTACATTCAAATGAGTAGAGAAGGCTGACTTTCACTGAGGGAGAAGAAAGAGAATTGATAAAAGGAGGAAGAGAAGCAAGAACAGCATCTCTTTATGCTTCCTGTAGTGTAGTATTATAAATTATTGCCATAAATATTTGCATTATGCAGTGCATTTATAAAAAGTCACATTATAGAGGAGAAATCGCCTGTGGTTTCGGAAATATTTAACAGTCCACATATGTCTGTTTCCCTCTAAATGTATTTGATTTGGGATAAAAGTTTCTGCAAAGAAGGATAACAACCAGAAGCCTTTTCCGTTATTCCTTTCAACTCAGACTTTCTCCAAAGCCCTCTGAAGTACCGACAAACTAAAACCCAGACTTTAACATCTTCATTTTAAAACCAAACATGTATTGAGTGAAATGTAGACAACCAATGATGCGGCTTGTCCAGTTGGCCATGATCTCTATTTGGCAACCTTGCAACATCACAGGGAAATAAATATATTAGTTTGTTTTCTAACAGAATCACAAGGTGGCTCTGTGGATTTCTTGCTTTTACGATGTCTCAAAGCAAATTTTTGGATGGCGTATTTTGAAATGGATTGACATTGATTTTCAATTTGCAATTTGACCTTTTGGAATGAAAGACTTCTGCTTCATCATACTGAGAGAAACAGAAAAATACAAGTGACAGATTTGTTGCTGTATGTTCATCTTGTGTGAATGTGACCTACAAAAATTAATGTCACATACAAAGGAAAGAAACTGTGGTCTGTGTGGACTATGATGGCAAAACATCAAATCCATAACTGTTTTCATCTGCTATTTCAATTAAATTAACACTACATGAAAATAACTCTTTGAAGCTCACCATCTTTCTTTGTGTACTGGTTAACTTTGGCTGTCATAACGTTAGCATTAAGGAAAAATAATTGTCAGTAACATTTAGCTGCTAACTTAGGCCATTAAGCTCTTACAGTGCGGTGTTTTTGCATTTATTAGTCTATTGATTGCAAATGATGGGTATTTTAAACTACCAACCATTTTCTAAAGCATAGGCCTACCATAGTGTTTCAGATTGTTTTGTGTGGGCGTATCCTACCTTCTAGGCAGCCACTGGTTTCCATGCCTTCCACTGTATGATATTGTGAGGAAGCTTAGCCAGAGTGTCGAGGAAGGTGATAGGAGGCAGACTCAGACTTATTCTGTGACTAAAAAAAGTGACTTATTCAGACAAATGTGACCAAAAAACAAGTCCCCCCCCCCAAAAAAAATGAAATGAAAACAAAGAAATTAGACTTATGTTAATTAGTTTTTCAGACAAAACCTAAGAAAAATTAAGTCAATTCATTGAAAAACAGAATGTTTGACTAATTTAACTATAATGAAAGGTCCATATTTAAGAACGAACTGCAACAAAAGTCAGCACACTGTTCATTAGTGAGACTCCATTCTTTTAATTTTCAATACTCCTGCCTCTACTTCTGATGACAGCTTCGATCCTCCTGGACATTGATGATACCAGTCCAGAACAAATCTGTGGAGAGATGTTCTGTCATTCATTGTTTTCAGCTGCTCTTTGCTGGAGGGGTTTTGCTCTGCCTTCCTTTTTAAAATACTCTAAAGGTGTTCTGTTAGATTCAGGTCAGGGCACATACTTGGTCACGTCATAGATTCCCCTTTTTTCCTCTTTAAAAGCTCTTGTGTGATTTTTTGTGTGTTTGGGATCATTGTCATGTTGGAAAATCCCTCTCCTGCCAACCGTCTTGAGACTGGGAGTAATCTTTTCATTAAGTATTTATGTACACAAACTTGCATTCATAGTGCCATCTTTAAATGTCATCTCTCCTAAACCTTTGGAACTCATGCAGCCCCATATCAGCACACTCCCACCTCCATGTTTCACGATCAGCACTATGCAGTCACCGTGGTAGTCCTGGCCAGGTCCACGCCAAACATATTGGACCCCATCTGATCCAAACTAACTTATTTTGGCTTCATTTGACCAAAGAATGTGCTGCCAGTATTCATCAGTTTTCTTTTCATGGTCTTTGGCAAATTTTAATCTTGCTGTTTTGTGAGCAATGGTTTTCTTTTTGGACATCGTGTGTAGCTGTGTGAGCACTGAAACATCAATTTCCACAGATAATCCTTGTGCCAAGTCAGAAGCACTTGCCCGTCTGTTTTTCGATTCAAGGTTGCATAATTAGTGAATTCTGCATGCTGCCATTTTTCGAGGATGGCCACTGCACCTTCTGTTATTGGTAGTAGGGGTCCTCTTTTACCTCCTAACCACTGTTGCAACTGTGTTTTGGCTTCTGTTCAGTAGCCTACTGATGATCTTGCACCCTCTTCCATCTTTTTGAAGTCTCACAATCTGGTTTCTTACTTGTTCAGGCAATTCCTCACCATGTGGAGCCATGTTTCATTAGACACAACCCAGGCCACAGGTTCACAGGTTCTTTTATAACCTTGTTCAGGCAATTAGTCTTAATTGAAAGTCACAGGTGTAATCATTTTAATTTCAGTGGTCACAGTTGTACTCACTTTTGTTGCATTGAGGTTGTACTTTGAAGCCTGTATTATCAATTTACTTTATCTAACCTGTTTGTTTTTAATTACAAATAAGATCAAATACCTGGCATTTCACCCTAAAATACTACAATTATTGTAAGATGATACAATTTTGAATAATTTAACATTTTACTGATATTGATATTGATATATCGCACAGGGGTGTACTCAGTTTTGTTATATACTGTTTAACTCAAAACTTAAATCAGTGAGCAATAAGTGAACTTAAATACTTGTCTGTCTTGATCAAACCAGAAATGCCGATGTAAATATAACAAAACAAAGTTAAACACAAGCAAAACTTGGGATAGCATGTGAAAGCAATGCTACAGAAAAAGGTTCTACTGACTAAACAAACAAATGACAAGTATGGCAATACAACGGGGACAAATGGTGTGGTACCACCCACTTTGTCACAGATATGAAAATCAACTGGTTTAGACTTAAGACTTGCTTGAGATAATCCGTCACAATGAAAATCATACCTACACATCAATACACTGCAGACTTCCTGCATTTAAACTCATCACAAGTTGATTTTGAATTTAATGGCTGCCTGGAATGTAGGAAAACCCATGTAAATGTCAAAAACACAACAGCATTCTTTGGAAAATGGTCAGAAAGTACTGTAATATGCAGGAAAAGGACCAAAACAGCATTATGGACCTTTAACTAGTCAAGGAGAGGAGTAAGAGGTGCAATTAGTGCCTCTTTACCGCCTTATTTGTGGAGAAGAGGTGAAGTCAAAAGAAGAGCAGGAACTCTGGAAGGAGATAAATGACATGAGCAGTCTTGTCTGTTGCTACCTCTGGACTTAGGCAGGGAAAGTGCTGATTGAGGCCCCGCCTATCAATCATTCAATCAACCATTCATGGCTGACCAATAGGGTTTCCCTGCCTTGGCCATTTTGCTCAGAGTGAAGTGGAGGGCTGGCACGTTGCTCATTTTAATCTCCTTAAGTATTTGCCCCCACAGAAGCATCAATGAGTCAGTCTGTCAAAGTGATTGATTCTGGTGTTGCAGGTTTCCTGAGCAGCCAGGAGTCTCTACAGGAAAGTGTATGCTGGATGAGAAACTGGGTGTTGGAATCCACAATTCATCAGCCACTTCATGATAGCAGATTGAAAAGAGAACACTTGGACTCCTGCCATTGCGGTCTGGTACTATAGAAATGACAAATGTTGGGTGGTGGTTATTTCATAGCTTCCCAAAGATGGTTCTTAAGTTCACTTTGCGTCACTGTGGTGAGCCAAGACTCAACAGGCGTTTGATTTGTTTAAAACTAGCGGGCGTTGACCAAAGATATTATGGCAGGTGATCAGAGTCTTTGACCAATCAGAGTGAGACCACACACGTGTATCATTCACAGACTTTTTATTACTCTCCCACACTTGCTCGATCTTTATCTTTTTTTTTTATTTTAAAGGGTCAGTTCCCCCAAATTACACATATACAAAAAGTCCACTCACCCTTTGAGGTATCTAATAATCTGCTGGTTTTTAGATATCAAATATCATGATCTATGTTCAGTCATTTAAGGTGAGGAGAATCTCCAGAAGCTCAAAGATCGACTTACTATATCATATAGTATAAAGCAGCTATAAATGAATGTTTTATATTAACAATGGATCACATGAGTACTTCTATGTGAGAGTGGTCACGCTTTGTGACAAACCACAGAGAATCATCACCTGACTCTGTTGTTAACATCTGTTCTATGGAACATTTCAGCTTCTTTTAGTTCATCGTTTTGGTTTTACGACCCACGTTTTTTACTTGCACCGCTCTCATCAACGTTATGTTTTCGGCTAAATAGCTCCAAAAACCCACTGTACACCACCCGATAAAGTTAGCAACTAGCTAGTGAACATAATGGAGCGTTTAACAGCTTAAGAGTCAGATATTTTTCTTAAAAATTGGTGACCAAAACCAAGCTAAAAGGAGCAACTCTGTGTGTGAATAAGCATATACATATCTTTAACTTTAAAAGTTGATGATATGTCAATGTTATGTTCACAGCTTGTGTCCGCTGCCCTCTAGTGGCCAAAAAATCTGTTAAAGCAGGCTCTGCACTGAATGTGAATGAGAGTCAGTGCTGAATGAAGACTTTGAGATGTGATTCTCTTCAGACTATCATGTTCCCAAAGGACAATATTGACACAATCTGGCTCTATGCTCCTTCCTCCAGCTGCATTCCCACCTCCCCAGGTCCCTTAGCTGCAATTCTCCAACAGTTCACCAGATGTCCTCAGACTTTTCTTTCACAGAAATCTAGCACAAGAGTTAAGAAGTTGAGTTTCCACAAGATTTAAATCAAAATACACATTGCTCATCTTTTTCTGCTTAACTAATGATTGCTTGTTTGAGGTTTACACAGGTGGTCCTAGTTGTGTACTGACAGTTGCAGGTTACTATACACATTAGTGCTGTTCCTTGTGTAATTTGGCTTTAATCATTTTGTTTGTTTTGTGTTGTTTTGAGAGGGATCATGTGTTTATTTAAAGGTATAGTTTATAGAAAGTCATGTCAGCTGAAACTGCATTGAATTTTTTCTGTGTTTTTTCTGTGTTTTGGTTTTCTGTTTGCTCTGTGTTTCCCTTCTGTGTTCCTGCACTCCTCCTGTCTGTTTATCCCTCCACACCTGCCCTGCATCAGCCTCGTGAGTCCTGCTCTGTTCCCAGTGTTTTCCTCAGCCAACCAGCTCCTTTCTTGTTCTCCTGTTTCATCACCTCATTCCCCTCACCTGAACCTCTCCGCCCATCTCTCCACCTGCACCTTTATCCTCTCGTCAGATTAGTTTGTATTCCTGCTGTTCTGTTCAGTCCTTATTTGATCATTTGTTCTGTTCAGTTTTATTTTGTCTGCATGCCTGAACCTTGCATAAAGAGTTTTTCTTTAGTTCCTTCTTCGTCCTGCGTTTGAGTCCACCTGCTCCAATCCACCGTGACAAATACTGAATATACTGTAAAAGCTCAAATGTCCAAGTCACTGTCCACAGATCTGTCAAACATCGACAGACTGAGAATGAACAAATGGCCTTGGACTTTGGAGTCAGATCTGCCATATCTGCATGACTCATTTTGTGATTTATCTTTATTAATGCTGAAAACTTTTATTACAAGAAGGGTGTATCATATATTACATGCCAGTGTCTGTATTGGCCCTGTTGTGTATAATCAGTGCCGTTTCTGCTCTGTTATACTGTACTTAAGCACTGTATGCTGTTGCTTCTTCTTGACTTGGATGTGCTGTTTATCTGGGAATCCCTGTATTTCACAGTTTCAACAACACATACAAGGGTATTCATAAGTTTGTGAGTAGAAATGTTCTAAGTTGTGACATGCTGGTGTTTTAAAAAATGTTCAGCCCACAGAAGTTGCTTTTTAATTTGTTTAGTTACTTTTGTCTGATCTTTTTTTTCTTCTGGTGCACCCTGTTAAAAGGCAGAAAACACAATCATTTGAAATTTGATTAAGGCCCGTTTTTTTATTATCAGTCTTGCAAACGTATTCTAACAAAACCGAACTGAATCAACACCAAGAAAATCAAAAATATGACCTTACAAGTTCCATTTGAAGGCAGCATTGTTGTTTTGTTCTGTTATTATCAAAAGTTCAATAGGTACAGTTGGTCCTCGGTGTAAAATGCATAGCAGTACCAAGACTTTTAATATGGTACAACATTAAATATGTCAAAATGATGGAGGCTGAATTGAGTATCAGCCCTGGACAAACACAAAAGTGTGACCAAAAGAAAACTAGGCTAAAACTAAAAGTAACAGTATTGATTGGAAAATGTGACAGCTGAAATAAGCTTAGAGGAGCATTGTTGTTCTCTAGCTGCAGCAGCACTTTATCTTTTTTACTCTATGCTGAGAGATGCTGTACAGTATATACAGTATGTGGTGCTGAAGTTTGCGGGCAGAGTTTATTCATCTCAATAAAGTCTGGCCTCAGAGGGAGACACTTGGCATTAGAACAGAGAGTTGACTTTTCCCAGTGGCTGAGGGTGTGAGACGCTGCTTGGAGGCTGATTGACCTTGTTATTATTGTTGTAAAGAGGAGATTTAATATCCTTTTTTCCTCATTTAGTGTTTTTTTCAAGCCCCCTCTTTCACATGAATATGTTTTTGTCACTGTTAAATATTTGCTGCTGTCTCTGTTCATGTAGTTTTGTCCTTGCTGCTGCTGCTCCAACAGATATTAATGTTTGGCAGTTTTAATATATTATATAAAATGACAAAGGCCACATAGTGTTTGAATATCTAAAGGTCTGTTGAAAACATTTCAGCTGCTCTCAGTGAGCACAAAATGAAGGAAACTCAGCTATAAAAGGAACATACAGGTACAATATATACAATGATGAACATAGAGACAGACAATCATGATACATATGCTGTTCTTTCCATTAGTGCAAGTGCAGCAGTTTATGAGAAAATGTAAAAAAAAAAAAAAACAACAAAAAAACAAAAACAAAACAAAAAAAGAAAAGAAAACTAAAAACTAAAAGAAAAAAAATCCAGAGTCTTAATTTTAATTTGGGTTAATTTCATTTTGCAACAGTGATGAATGTACAACAGTATTGGTCATTAAGACTTTGTATGTCATGGACAAATGTGCTGATAAACGTTTTATTTATTTATTTATTTTTAAAATAAAAGTTTTAGGCCAATGCATTGATTTGTTGCTGAACTCCACTTTCTCCTTGGTGTCTCCTATTTACTCTTTTGCAATGCACACAAACCTAAAGTAGCCTGTGCAGATGTAAACAACCTCCAATATGTCGAAAATAAATAGATGAACGTGTTCAATTCTGACCTGAATTCATCCAGGATAAACAGTGAGTACCCAGCAGGTGTGTAACACCACGGAGTGTTTTTAGACACGTGATGATCCAGTGCAGTCGGTCCTGACGCCTCTGCGCGTTCACGTCACTCTTTATGCCCTTCTTCAAAATGAGAAAGTGCCACGTGAGCGCGCACGTATACTCTAGCTCCCTCCCTCCTTTTCTCCCTCCACTCTTCACTTCTCTCAGCATCAGCAGAGAAAGCGCGCCCTCATATTTGTGGTTGCGCACTTCTGCGCTTCAAATAGCTATCTGTAAAAAAAAATCAATCATGGGGAAATAGTTTTTGGATAAATGCAGACATAAAAATACTTAGTTTATCAGCCTCTTCATAGACAGTGATGCTCATTTCCACATTTTTGGGCCACTTTAAAACGAAAATGCACATTTTCACACCACGCTTACGTACTGAACGCTGAAAATTCAAACACTGCAACAACCCAATACTGTAAAGTCTCATTTTTATTGTTATTTTTCCCTCAACATCTGTTTGTCTACTGGCTGAATTAGTTGAGCTTAACTGCTACATTCAGGGATAAGGATCTTAAAATTAGTTTAGCCTCTCTTATGATGACATAAACCTAAATGTGGTAGTAGACCTTAGAGCATCCTCTTTATTTTCAGGACAAAACAACCTGAATGAATACCTCGCTGAGAAATATGAATATATGATATGATATATTTGTGTCTATTTGCCTTAAGATAATCGCCATAGGAGGTCAGAGTGTGGCTTCTCTCCTTTCCATTAATCACCGCAGTGCTCCTTGTATTCTAATCTTGCTGCTGCTGCGACCCACTTTTCTACACGGGGCCCATTTAACTTTGATCTAATCTAATCTAATCTCGCTTTCTCGCGCCTCTTACGCTTTTATTTCCCTTCACTGTGGCCGTGGCCGCGCAGCGCGCTCCCGTCATCACGTGAGGAGGCAGCCTACTGGTGCTGAAGCTGAGGATGATGATGATGATGATGATGATGATGATGGCGGTGATGGAGGAGCAACGCTGAGTTCGCTCTCCCAGTGTTCTGTCCCTTTTTTTCCATTCATTCTTTTAGATTACATAAAAAAGACAACATAGCGACATAGAAGCAACACCGCCGATTTGACCTGATACCTCTCTTCACCTCCCTCCCGTCTCCTGAGCCGAGACCGAGATGGGGAACGAAGCGAGCATGGAGGGCGGTGAGCCGGGAGCCGCCGGGATGATGGGGTCGGTGATGCCCGGAGGACCCGCAACAGGACCGGGGGCAGGACAGCACATGAAACCGGTCAACGGAACCGCTGCCGGGGGAGGGATGGGAGTCGGAGGCCCCGGGATGGGAATGACGAGGTAGGAGCAGCAGTGTGTTTCGGGTGAAGGGGGCTGGGTGAAGTGTTTTGGGCAGCGCTAGCCTACAACCCAGTGTGTGTATTTTAACACGGAAACGGTTGACAGATAGCAGGAGACCAGATGTCGTTTGGTTCACATTTTCAGGAGTAACGGGATGTTGCAAAGTGTTTCCCTCTCCCGCGCACGATTTTAAGGAAGACATTCGTGCATCTGATGGTGTGTTACAAGCTGGAGAGGAGTGATATCAATCTGGATGCTGAAATGAAAAACCAGAGAGCTGTCCACGGTGCTGAAACGCTACAAGCTGCACCGCTGAGCCTGAATGGCATTAAAAAAAAAAGAACACACACACATATCTTGGTTTCCCAAACTAGGTTTGACATTGTACGTTAAGGTGGTTTACAACCAGCATTTACAACCTGTGCTCTCTGCTACGGTTGTAATCACTGAGCCTCTCCGGCTGCTGTTCTGATCTCAGATATGATTTTATTCCGCGGTGTCATGTGCTGTTGTAATAGTATTTCCTCCTTCCTTCAGCTCGGGTTGTGCTTTGGCGTAGTGTGTTGCATGGGACACGTCTTTGACAGCCGCTGCTGCAAAAAAACGCACAACCGAGCCCTCGTTTTTCTCGATCCACGTTTGAAAGCTGCAGCGTTTAAACGTGTCGATTACGAAATGTGACACCGGGACGTTTTTGTCATTTATGTTGGAGATGTGATGCAGTTTGGATGCTTGAAGCGTCTTCATACTCTCGCTTGTTTCCGCATGAGCGAGGGGAGGATAGTGAATGTGTGCGTTTGTGCATGTGTGCGTGAGTGTGTGTGTGTGTGTGTGTGTGTGTGTGTGTCCGTACGGTAAGGGGCTTGCCTGGATATGTAGGCGTGTGTTTGATGATGGGTGTGTAGAACTGGTACTATCAGCAATGCCACTGTTTCACGTTAATGACGTAGAAACGTCTGACAGACAGCTTGCCGACCATACCGTAGCATACCATACCATACCATATCATAGCCTATTGCATCCCCTTAGCATTACAAAACATATCATGCAATGGAAGACACATTTAGACCTCAGCAATAATAGAATCAAACATCACTAATCAATAATGCAGCCTTTAAGAGGAGGAAAATACAATATTAAAGCTGCTGTAGCCTTTATTATAGTTCCATATATAATCTCATTGCACAATACTGATAGTAAACTCAGTCAGAACCCTGAAATATATAAATATATTTATATAAATATCCATACCATGCTATAACGAATAACAAGCCACAGCATATGAAACCGCATTGTAACATACATCGTAGTATGTGGTACTATCCCGCCATTCTTATGTACCACTCTTTTGTACAACAAAAAAAGGCACTTTATGGACACTATATGTATGAAAAATCATGGACCAACATGGGCTGTTTTTCTTTTTTATACATAAATATATTTTTTGTGTATTTATGTAGTCACTCCATAGTCGACAGTAGAGAGATGACAGAAAATGAGGGGAGAGACATAGAGATGATGAATGATATGTAATAAAGTCCACAGCTGGACACAAACTGGAGATGTTGAGCATAACATAAATGTGTCTTAACATGACATGACCTGACGAAACATCTGTACAGTTGCTGTGGAGTAGACAAACATCCTACAACCTCACCATTACAGACCGAATGCCTACACAGGAAAGAAGTAGCTTTTCTAAAAATTTCGGATCACTTTCCCCCATACAGCACATAAACTGCTGCTCCAGTCTCCCCTTTAGCTTGGCTCAGCTAATACAGATGCAACCCTCTCTTGGCTTTTCCACTATCCCAACTTGCTGTGCCATCTCCTCCATAAAAACCTCTCTACAGACAGGCTGCTGTACAGAGACCTAATCAGGTTGACGTTTTGTGGAAATAATGCAGGAGTAGGGCTACTGCTAGCCTATACACACCAGGGTCTGTCGGCAGGTTATATTTAGGGCACATCCTGGGTTTGATTCATGCTTCTGTAGGAGAGCAGAGCAGCACAGGCACATCCATCATTATATAACACAGAGAGCAGATGACAGCTTCGGCTCGCTCCCTATGAACGACAACAGAGCCGAACGTGCTTGATGCATTATTTGTGCATTACTCTATTTATGGATGCAGTCGTCTTTGTGGCTTTTATAAAACAGTGGGTGTTTCTGCAGGTTTCTGCACTCCTGGTTTCAGACCTCTAAATCGCCGCCCACCTTTCAAATTCATTCTGAATAAAAGGCGAGGGGTTTTGCAGTACGCAGCGCCTCACATTAAGTATTTATAAAGGCGTAATACAAGGCCATGTGAACAGATTGAATCACGTGCAGAGCGTGTTTGCTCTCCCCCTGCCCCTCTCACTCTCTCACACACCCCCTCCTTCTTTTGCACTGCTCTGCCTGACTGCCTATCGCTCTCTCCTCTGCACACTCGCATGCTTTGCTTCTCTCTTTTTCCTCTCTCTCTCTCCCTTTTTTCTCTCTGTATCTCCCTATATCCTATACATGCTTTAAGAAAGAGGGCATCATTCTGTCTCTCTCACCCGCTATTACACTAGTCTTTTATCTCTGCACATTCCCATGCTTTCATTTCTTTACCATTTTTGCTCTCTCTCTCTCCCTTCCCATGTGTCTCAGTTATTATTTAATATTCTTTACAATGAGAATGTAAAGCAACAAGGCAAATACAATCAAAAGACCAAAACCAACAATGTAGTTTGTCTCTCAGTATTTTCTGACTTTCCCATCAGCCTCAAGCCATGGTTCCAACTGAAAATGTAAATCTTTAACCATGCACCACAAATATGTAGTTTGATATATAAATATATAGTTTCAAAAGGCTTAGCAATTTCTAACAACAATTTCTGTCCAATGAGTTCTCCAAATTAAGCAATGAAATATGTTGTTGGTTCAAGTATTCCACAGCAACACATAGATGAGTTTTTCCTGATCTTACGCCATATTGGCAGTTATAGGCGGGATGAAATCATTTGTTTTCCAAAAGTATTACAAAATGTTGAAAAATAAATGTCTTACGCTATGGTTAGAGAGTGGTTGGAGTTGATTAGATTTAAGGAAAGATCATAGTTTGGGTTAAAAAAGTACTTTCTTAATGTTTTGTTGCTATATAATAACGTCACCTTATTTCCTTCTTTGCTCCCTTCATAAATACTACAACCTAAATATTACCAGGGCTTCTGTCACTTGAACATAAAACATGTTTCATAACATAAAAAACATAAAAATATGTCTCATAATTTACTAAGACAGCAGGGGACTGTTTTAAGCTGCAGATTAATACATATTTCATACTTCTTAGTGCATTTACGGCAGCAGGAAAGTGTATTTGGGATTGACTCAAAAAAAAGCTACAGAGGTGTAATGAAGTCACTCAGTACAACGGTGAGGCTCATTGATGTTTTTTTGGACAACCATTTAGCTTTGTGGCACAGAGGAGCTATATCAGGATTTGGATTCATACTGACAATACTTGTTTGTAGGGTCAATTGATTACTGGTTTTGGCCTTTTGATGGAATTCCTCGACAGAAAGAAAATATAGAATATCTCCAGGATTACCCTTTAACATACAGAACATGTCATAAAAACATAAGGAACAGGTGTTTGCTTAACTATAAAATGCAGTTATGTCAATGTGCACCTGTAAATATACTGTACATTTCCCTCCGTTTCCCATCATCCCTCCCCCCTACTGTAGCTGCCTCTCTCCATCCCCGCCCCCCATCTCACCCAATAACCAGCAGCCTATAAATGGCCCTGCCTTTACAGTGATATACAACCGTAGAGCTACACAGAGTATGGGAGTATAGATAAGGAGAGAGATACTGAGAGTGAGAAAGAGAGCTGAAGGAGGTGAAATGGGCGAGAATAATGAGTAGAAAAGGAGGGAATAGAAGCGTAGCCGGCTATACAATGTGATAAAACCTAAAGGGATCAGAAGTACAGGAAGGGGGGAAGGGACTGATGGTGTAGTGATAAATCAAAGGGTGGATAAAACTGTTACCTCCAGTCAGGGCTCATCCAGGAGCAACCAGCAATATAAACTAAAATCCATTATAATGTCAGGAGAATACTTAAATCAGATTCATAAAAATCTGTTTAAATATAACTTATATCAGCCAGATCCTACTTACTGTGAAATGACAAAACAGACTCAGGTGATAGGATGGTAAACTGATTCATTCAGGATTTTCTCATTTATGAGTTTTTGGTCCTGCTCATATTGGATGAATCTTTAATCCAATGCCAACATTCAGTGCAAATACAGGAAGTAGCTAGCCCTTCATGTAGCACTTTCATGTAAGAGACTGGACTTTGCCTTCTGACACAGTCTTGCAAGTAATGTTTGTGTTTTTATTCATGGTAACCATGATTTTCTTTCCCCATAACAACCATGTGTTTTAGCTGCCTAACCATAAATATATACCAATACCAAAATGTTTTGAACAGATGAACAGATACTGTACAAAGCAGATATTACAAGATGTTGGTATTTTATAAAAAAATATAAAAATAAAAAGTTGTCAGAGACAGAAGGAAAAAAGAAGAAAAACAAACAACCTAAAAGACAAAACAGGCAGTTTGTCAATGTCTTCCAAAAGGATCCATATGAGTGTTTTCTGAGAACTTCTTGGTTAAGATCCAGAGTTCTTGGAACAAATCATGATGTGGACAGCAGACAGTAGTTTCAAAGTCAGGCTTTTTTGACACATCCACCCACTCCAACCTCCTCTTTAAGAGGTTCTGCAGTTTTAACAACGTCACACTGCGTCTGTCTTTGTTCTTGACTGACAACAATCATTACTCATACAGTCACAAGAGGTCCTTGTGAAAAATCTAAAGGAATGAAAGCTGTAACATGCTCATATATTATATATATATATATTTAAATTGCATTGTATTTTTTTTCTTCTCATACTTACATTGTAGATGTTTTACAACATGCTTTGGTAATACAGTAGTGTATTTAATTATGGCCATGCAAACAAAAAAAAAGGAGAGTTCATACAAAATATACACCAGGAACACACTTAAAATACAGATAAAGCCTAAATTACAGCAACAGAGAGAGAGAGTGTGATGATGAAGGAATGCACTGATGTATAAGGGATGAAAAAACACAAAAGGAGAGAAAAGAAGGAAAGATGAGAGGTGAAAAAGGGGACAGAGAAAAAGAAGAGGGGAATGGAGGTTATGGAAGTCCAGATGGCTCAAGGAAAATGAGGAAGAAATGAGTGAGCGAGCATAGCAAAGACATAGGGAGAGAGAAGCTAGGTCTACAGCACATATGGACGCAGACCATTCGCTCGCTGTGGCATCACGTGTTCACATTACATCCGACTCAACTCACACTCATTTTGCAGGCCTGTTAGACACATATTGGCAAGGCTGTGTGTACATTTGTGTGTGTACTTGTGTAAATGTGTGTATTATGCTTGACTACCTCACTGTTTTGTGTATATGATCAGTAACTGTGAAGAGAAGCTCAATGATTTGCGACCATCCGTAGTCGTTGCAATTTATTCCCCATACACACTTATCAAGCCGTGCGTAATAAGTGAGAGAGAGACTACTTGTATAGGAGAGTGTGAGTATGTGTGTCAGTTGGAGAGAGAAAAAGAGAGTGTGAACAGTGTGTTGTATTTTTGTTTTTCTTTCTCTGTCATGCCACACACTTGGGACCAATTTTCACTTTCCAGAAGGACATGTGTGTGTTTGTACATGAGTGTGTGTGTGCAAGTTTAATCGTGACTTTCACGTCTTGCAGAACAGCAGCAGCCTGTCAGTGCTGCGTTCAGTGTGAATGTACAGAACAGCTCAACATGGTATCGAAGCTCTTTGCTGACAGTCCTGCACAGAGACAGTGACATGATTTTTAATTTTTTTTACTCACATCAGCAGATGAACGAATGCTGATACAATTCAGGTTCTGATCTGCTGAGTGAGTTGATTATAGGCTGTCCTTTTTAGCGTTTTGTTGTGGAAATCAATGGCAAGGTTGAAAATTATTGGTTGTGATGCTGAGTAGATGTACGTAGGCCAATATTTAAATTTGAATGTCAGGCTAGCTAGAACAGAGGCAACGTAGGTGACATATATACTATAGCTGTGGATTTCTGGATTTATTGGTCTGTTTAGTTCATCAGTTGGCAGAGAGGATTTTTTACATCAAATCCTGGTCAGCAACATAATTAGGATGAAAACAGAAGGGCTACCACCAAAAGTCAAAATACAGGACATGAACCGACCAGTGCTCTCACACTTTTTGGTAGATTGTTTAATACATGGATGATATCAGAGAATAGCTAAATTATAAATGTTAAAGCTACATTTGTTTATATTTTGGGCCATTTGGAGGCTGATAAACCTTTAAAGCAACTTGAGAGACTATGCCTAATATTGATCAGTCAATAAAAATTATATATACATATAAAAGATATATAGACAGTCCAAAATTCACTCATTTCTGTGCTGGTTTTGTTGCCACCAACACCTGCTGTTTGTTGTAGTGTACAGTGGGTTTATCAGAACTTGTTTGCTGAAAACAGGACTGGTGAGACTGTTCTGTTCTGAACCATACAATAAATATATTGTAAAACCAAACAAAAATGAGCTAAAAGAGGATAAAAAAAACTCCTTATTGAGCTGTGAAGTTGGATAACAATTTTCAGGAATTTTCACACAGCAGAAAAACTTCCCTATGAAAGATAAGTTTTTCACTCGTTAAAATAAACTCTGAAATTATATATGTGAATTTAGCCAGAATTGGTATGATTTAAAAAGGACTGGGCCTTTAAACATAAAAACCTTGTTGGGGAGGGTTTCATGAGCTCAGAGATTTCTCTCAACCCACAGTGACTCTAAAGATGAGACGAAACTCAACAAAACTGGAGGTAAAATGTTATCACATGACAACAAAAAAATAAATGCAAATTAGATCTGAATATGTATTTTAATACAAATCTTGGTTGCTTTCTATGGCTTAAGCCAAAACAAAATTTGAATATTCTATTCAGTTCTTGGGGAAGGATCTGTGACTGGCGGTAAACAGTTGGATTCCACTGACGACTATATTTTGTACCTAAAGTAGCTTCATATTTCACTCTGTAGCTTTTCACTACCAATCACAAGAAACTCGTTCTATAAAGGTCTTTGATTTTTATCCAGACATACTTAGTCACTAATCACAATTTCCCATTGGGATTAACGTATATCTATAACACAATTATGAACTTTGACATCAGAAAAACCCAAGCAGTATGCAAACATGGACGTAAGGAAAGTCTAGAATAAATTGGTTGTGTCATGTTTTCAAAATGTCCCTCTTGTGTGATCCTGTCACTGTTGTCACGTATTGAGGAGCAGGTGGACCCAAATGCAGAGAGCGGAAAGCAGGGCTAAAGAAAACCTTCTTTATTTCAGGATTTGCAGGCAAAAACAAAAGCAGGCTGAGCCGAATAGAACAGAATACAAAATTTGACTGAGCAGGCGGCACGGAAACTGAGCAAACATGACAGGACAGAACTGACTTAACTGAACAGACGACTCGACAAAGACTGAACTTAAATACAAACCAACAAACACAAGTGCAGGCTGGGAGCTGATAGGCCGGGGAAGACACTCGGAGCAGGGCAGGGCTAGCGAGGGTAACGCAGAGCAGGTGAGAGGAGGAGCACATGAACACAGGAGGAGTGAAGGAACACACAAGGGAAACACAGAGCAAACCAAAACCCGGGAAACACAACACCACTCAATACCAACCCAGCATAAATCAAACTGTCTCCGAATAAATAAACCTAGGTACACAGCACTACAAGCTAACCAATAATCTAATACAGTCTTTCAAAGATACAACTCAAATAACATGAATGAGCAAACCCAACAGACCAAAAAGACTGGACACAAAGAGTCCAACTGAACTGTGAAATCTTTTCCCTCCTCTCATGTTGGATCTCAAACCAGATGGTTGAAAAACACTGTCTGGGCTGAGATTGTCGGTGAACTTGCTGGTTTTTACTCAGAAAGGCAGTGAGCAGCTTGTTAGTCACCATCTTTAATCACCTGACTGTTCACAGACTGACCTCGCATTAGTCATCCACCAAATGACCTCCAAAAGTTAATGTGGACGTGTTAGAGACAGAGTGTGTTTCCGTGTGTGGGCGTGTTGAGTGTGTGAGCTTGAGAAAGTGAGATTTTTAAAAACTGTGTGTTTGTGAATGTGTGAGAGAGTGGGTGAGAGACAGACAGAGGCTCTCTATATATTTACCCGCCCTGTTATCGGGAGGCCATGTTTGTGGGAGCCTCCAAATACTAAATGTGTTTGGGTGGCTGCATCGGGAGATAAGATGGCAATAAGCACAATATCACAGCACAAGACAGTATTAGTTTTCAGCAAATAGATGCTGTCACTGGAGCTTATGAGTGAAACCTAGAAATAAATTGAACAGAAACGATGCGGCTATCTCAGCAAGACGAAGGGTGAAATCTGTGGAATCACAGGGAAGACACTGGTGGCTAATGGATTATCTGTTGGATTCTTGAACCAGGAGATTCAAAACAGACAAAATCAAAACTACTGCAGTTGTCAAGTGAACATGTAGGAATTTCTCTCGGTAGACACGCTTTATATTTACACACTGAGAATTAATATTGTCACACAAGCCTGAAAAATGTAATTTCAGCCCCATTTTTATAGTTTAATAAATAATAAAACATCTACCAAGTTTTTTCTAACCTCACTGAGACCAAGTTTGGTCAAATTCAGACCTATTAAAGAGTTTTACTGCATATTATTATTTGAAAATGTGATGGGAGAACAGGAAGCATTTGCTAGTGATGATGACAGATTCATGCATGAGAACTAAAACTGAAGCAGTTTTTTTACCCATTGACGGCTGTTTGGATGTCGGGAGAAACAATCATCCAGTCGGAGCTTTGTAAGTTAAGAATTTCAGCGTCATCTTACAGAGCTCGCTAGTTTCCCTAATTATCTACCTATCTGTGACAAATAGTGACAGAAAAATGGCAACAAGTGTAAATGAGATTGACAAATATGCTGTAAAAGTTGTTGGCCAAACAATAACGCTTAAACTCTAAAATTTCTTCAATTCTTGTGAAAAACGTCAAGTTAACTTGCTTTTAAAAACTGCTACATCAACTTCCATATAGACTAAAAATGTGACATTAGCAGGACAGTGACTCGACAGTTACACAGTGGTGCAATAATTAATAATAATGATAATAATGATAATAATAATAATGGTTATAATTATAAATTTGTTATGTATGTATTTGTATGTATGTCTGCCTTTTTACATTAGCTCATATCACAGATCTCGCCACACCTTTTAAGCATCAGTGAATGGAGGATCAAAAGTCCAGATTATGGAGGCTTCCTGGTTTTGGCTGTCAGTCCTGGAGTGATGCGTCCTGTTCCAGGGCTCAGCAGGGATTTGTAACAGACACCAGCACGGTCGGTCCTGACCTCATGTAGTGAGCAGAGTGAACCACCTCAGCCAGCACTGCAAGTTTCCACAATGATGGTGGAGTATTCAGAGTCTGGCGTCTACCCGAGGGTCAAACAGGGCTTAAAAACTGTTAATCTGGTCTCCACTACAAAGTCAAAGAGAGCTTGCAAAACCTTACTGTGGTTAAATTTGAGGAAATAGTTCACTTAGCACCTGTTTTTCACTTCAAGACCACAAAGGTCTCAGGTCTCTCAGGTACTCAGTGCCAAAACTTTTTTACGCAGCAGAGAAAATCACTGCGATCCATAGTTTACTGATTAGCCCCTTCAAAGCTGAAAAAGGGATTTTTAGAACTTTATCATTATTCTTGTTCCTCAATAACCCTTCAAACCACATTATAAGGATCCTATCTCACCATAAGAGGTCATTTGTATGCAGAGCTGTTGGCTAAAACACTCAAATAATACTTTTGATATGTTTGAAATATTTTCAGTTAGACTTTTGAGATTAATGGTTTATGTTTGATCAATAACACCCTTTCCTGATGATAAATAAGTAATAACTTTTACGTCCTTTATATTTTTTAAATCAAGAAACTCAAACAGCAAAACATTTTAATTAACTGGTCAAAATACATACAGGCCTTTAGGTTAAAGGATAATTCAGGTTTATTTCAACCTGAAATGGCTGCTACAGGCTGCTTGTTTCTGTGTTTACTTTCATTCAGACTCAGAAACAAATGAAATGATTCATGTGAATTTCATATTTATTTGAAAAGCTATGGGAGGCTCAGCAGCTGAATCTACATAAAGGAGCTAGCGAGTGCAAAGCTAGCATGACACATTGAACCACAGGTTGACGCCAGGTTGAAATACAACGGACTTATCCTTTAAATCTTGGTTGAAAAGTGACGTTTTGACATGTAGACTAGTGACATCTAGTCTACATGTATAACAGCATTTAAACAACTGTATTTGATTGTGAAACTGACTGTTTGAAATAAAGAAATGCTACAGACTACAACCCGGAAGTCTAAAGAACTTACTTTTTTAACAAGTTTAGTCCAGTTTATACTAGATGTCAAAGTGTCTTTTGACCTGCAAATCACCAAATCATTGCCTGCCGGGCTCAATCACATCAGCATTATATCCATTTTAAATAGTGCACAGACAGCAGTGTGAATACAGGAAATTATCAGGAAAAAGCAAGTTTCCTTTTTCATTTCTTCAGGCAGAGGATAGAAGGAAGGAAACAGTAGATGTTTGAGATATCAGAAATCTTTTTCATTGTATGCTAATTTGGTTCTACTGGGACTAGAATGAAGGGCTTTCCTCTACTCAAAGTAAAAATACAGAGTAAATGCACAGAGGGACACTTTTGGCAGGCAGTTACAGTAAATACTCGAGTTGAAATGAATTTTCATCCTCCCTGTTGACCCATATAGCACTAAACTGTGTATGTGACTACATTTCCCCTGCCAGTGATAGACAGGATGGTGGGTCGCATGTAGAGTAGGAGCATTATACTGGTAATGTTGGAGGAATTGGTTTCACATGGGGCATTTTAGTGTCATGTGATCTAACTGCGGGTTGAGAGGTCAGCTCACCCTGCCAAGATATCCTTTCTGGGCAAAGCTCTGGTATTAACAAACTGGTCGTCTCTGAAGCTTAGTTGACCCAGCGCACTGTGAACATCTGCAGGGTCAACAAGCGGACTGCACAGCTCCTCTGTCTCTGCCAGAAACCGACACAACAGGGACGATTAATAAGCCAGCTCTGGTTAGAACGAACTCCCCGAAGACAGAGACTGACATACAGCAGTCTGCCCTGACATTTACCTGGATACAGGTGCTCATTCTCACCTTTCCTTGTGTTTCTTTACCATGGGACATTTTCAATCCAACATAGCTGGCATGGATTGAGGCTTAATTCATGTAAACCTGTAAACCTAGCATGGAAAACAATGAACAAATAAGCCACTACTGGTAATAAGCTGTTCAGCCCATTTTACAGAAACTGCACAGAAACAAAGGCTGTGCAATAAGCAGAAATGAATGATAGTAATTTGAAAAATACATTTCAGTACGTAATGACGTACAAATAACCAACTGCACTCAATATATCTGGTTGTGGCTGTAGTTTAATTCAGCTACTACGTCTGCTGTTGGAATCCTGCCAACACTCTGTATATGCGTATACAATACTTTCTCATTTCTGGCAGAAAAAAATCAGTGATAATGAAAACTAGCATAAAACATTTGCTAAAAAATATCCATATGATAGACTTCAAAAACCCATATCTATTTATCCCCCTATTGACACCGATACAGAGTGTTGAAATGTATTTTAGTCATTCCAGTTTAATTCTGTAAATTGTAAAATAAAAGTCTGTAAAGTCATTAATTATTTTATTCACTCACGATTAGCCTATCTGTCTCCTAGTGGCCATTATAAGGCAAAGAGGTGTCATCAGGTGACTGAATAAATGTTATGATGAGATCAAGATTGTGTCCCAATTCTGCATATACTAATACTATCAAGTATACCACACTTGAACTAATGGTGACAATTTAGCACTGCATAAACAGCTAGTAATTGCACTGCTCGGTACCATTTTATATTTACAATTTTAAACAAAATTTTATATAATGAAAAAAAAAGAATAACATTATATGTCCATAATAAATAATGGATTTAGCCACCATGACGTCACCCATTGGTTTGTGGACACTCATTCCGAAGCTAATGCTAATTTTCGCTAGAACTAAAAACAGGCTTAAAACCATTAAAACAAAAATATACTCACCCCAAAAACCTGACCATCCGACTCCATAGAGGGTCTTGTAGTACAACCAAACTCTGAACAAGACATTTCTAGGTGACCAAAATGTTAACATTAACTTTCATGAACTGAAAACACTAAAATAGTGACAGTGACAGCTATGGCTCCTATACTCTGTGAATCTGGGGTTACGCCACGGTTACATTACCTAACCAACATTGTTGCCATGGTAGTGACTTGTCTGTGACAGCACACACCTGTCACTCAAAGCAGCAACTCCCTTAATTATGCATAACTTTAAGCCTTAATAAAATTTAAACAGGTGAGTTATATAAAAATTCACCCCCGCACAGTTGTCAAGAAGTTAGCTATAGAGACCAAAATTGTTTTTTGTACCAAGTTGTAACGTATTTATTTCTGCCGTAAAGTTGGGCATTTCATCGTGGGGGTTGACTCGCTCTTGGAGCCAGCCTCAAGTGGCCATTTGCGGAACTGCAGTTTTTGGCACTTCCACGTTGGCTTCATTTTTCAGCCCCGGAGGTTGCTGCTTGGCTGACACTTGCTAGTCTTTTCTTCAGTGTAAACATTAAAAATAGTAAACCAGACACATATGTGGAACAGATTAAATTTTACAGCAAAACAAACTCACTTTTTTTAAAAGGTTTTTTCAGGTTGTTTTTACTCAACACTGTTGAAGTGTGCATTTCGATTTTTCAGTCCACACTCTGATGATGCCTGTGTGTAAATGGCACCCTACACTCACTGTTTGTTCCGTTCAGAGGGGGATACGTTTCCTCTGACTTTCATTTGTTTGTCAGAGAATATTATGCTGCGCTCTGCCATTTTTCTCCAGCTGCAATAGTGAAGGTCACGCTGTGTTTTCTCATTACACTGTTGCCACCTGACAGAAAATGTTACTTGTATTGATGTTGGGGCTGAATATAGTGTATGTGTATGTACTGTATGTATGTGTGTGTGTGTTTGTTAAAGCTGAGAAGTACAGACACAGCACCACCTGGAACAAATTAGAGTAGCACATTGTTTTTGTGTGTGTGTGCATATGTGTGTCAACTAACATTAGCCTTTCCCTCCTGTATTGTGACGCCTATTGATGAATGAGTGTTTTTTCATAGTCAATAAGTTTCAACCTTTTCTACTTGTTTGTTACGGAGCATTAAATTGATTTACTGCATCGTCCTTTATCCTTCATTGTGGTTTATTCAAACATGCCGGATGAGGGAGAAAAGGTAAAAAGTCTTGTTTTTTTCCTAGCTGAAAGCCAAAAACTCCTCAAACTTTTACAACAGTCTTTCTCATAAACACAAACCCATCATTCTAAATTCATAATTGTATGCGAGTAAAAGATGGTGACAACATGCAGATTTTGTAGTGCACCTACTGTATAGTGTAAATCATGAGATTTAAATTCAAAGTTGCTAATTTCTCCATTTTAAAATCAGCAGTTTTAAATACTTTGCTCTTTGACAAAGCCGAGTAGAGCGGCGGTTTCTTCTGGATGAAACAGTTTGATTTTCAGCACAGCTCTGCTCCTGCAGTCATTTGGACTTGGTGGGAGGTTTGGCACAGCAAAAGACACTCAAATGGGATGTTTTTGTTATCAGCATGAAATTAGGAAAAAATGGGATTTTTGAATTTAGGTCACTTTGGTTGATGTGTTCAAAGGTTTGTGAGTAATTTTTCCGCAGCTTCAAAAGGAGCTGCAGCTTCTGTTCCTGTTATCACGCCGACTTGTCTGATTTTGCTCATGAATCCAATAACGAGCCAATTCTGTTCCAGCATGGGTAAGCTAAAACATTCACACTCCCAAACGCCGACATTTAAATATGCCACTTGAAGATAAACCCAGAGTCAACAGTTCATTTTGTCATTGTTGAGCAAGTTTGATCTTGATTCACAATGAAGTAACTAAATTGAGCTGAACTCAAAATATAGAGAGTCGGAAGAAGAGAGAGACAAGAAAAGAACAGAAGGAAGATGAGAAAGGAGGATGTCAGGGAGACTGTATCAGTTGGGCGCTGGTCCAATGCAAAGTTTATTGTCTGTCACAAAAAGACAAAGATGTTTCAGGCTCTTGAGTTCAAGCAGTAAGTGCATATTTCTCCTCCTTAACGCAGCTTTTACCTTCAGAATTTTACAGCTTCCATAAGGTTGAAACTCAATTAATGGTCTTTTCCTATAGTCTCTGTCAGCTACTGAGTTACTCACTAAATTACAATTTTTTCTCAAAAGTACTCAGACTTTCCTCAGTGACTTCATCCTGCTGAAAACCTTTTAAAGGCTGCCAGTAACATAGAGCTGTACTTTAAGAATATTACTTAAATAACTCAGCTGTGCATGAGTTGAGAATAGATTACAGTAATCAGAGGTCAGCAGTGTTATGCCACTATTAACAGTAGTGAAGCGTGTGCAGGGCTCCAGAAGTGAATGTTAGGTTTATTTTCTGCACACAGTGTTCAGTGACTTTTGTTCAGAGCTCTTCCACAGCTTGAATGCACATGAAACTCTTTTGGTTGAATCATCAGTACAAAAGATAACTAACTGTGTCACAAAATGTCTGCTTTTTTAAATTAAAAAGTCAAAGGTACAAGACTGTGGACATAAAAAGTTCCTGCAGAGCATTTGGGCAACAATCTTTTAATCACTGAGCTTAAAACTCTGTTACATGCGTTGATAACGAAGAAGCAAAAACAGAATTATTCAGCAACTATAATGCAGTGTTTTATAAATGTAATGACATCATGCTCTGATGTTGGCTAGTGTCTGCACCATAACAACAGTTGCTAAGGGTATGATTGGCACTGTAGTATTTAGAGTCATTCCTTATGCTGGTGGAGGAAATGGGATTTCTCAGGAATAAAACTTAAATATTATATTTATAGTATTTATAGCTGATGGCCATAACATCGACCTGTAGTACCAAACATACTTCTGGAACCAGTGCTTCCTTGTACTGCGCATAGTTATTAAAAGTGAATCAACAATGATTATTTCACATGCTAGCTGCATTGCTCTGGATGGTAATGCCAGCCGATCAGTCCGTCCACCACTTTTGTCCAGACTGAAATATCTCAGCAACTCCTTGGAGGATTGCCATGTAACATTGTAGAAACATTCATGGTCCCCAGAAGATGAATCCACTTTGTGACTAATGGCCCAGAATAGTTTTTTTTGTCAACTATAAAACTGCCATGGACTTTGGTAGCCCACAGACAGTCCCCTCAGGGAAATCTTTAAAATAACATTGGCTAGTCTTGATTTAGATCTCAGATATCACTCCTTAAGTATATCATGCGGATCCACATTCCTTCAATCATCAATGTTTTAAGTATAGACTCGAGAGAAAAGAGAAACAGCTCGAGTAAAGGCTGTGAATGACACTAACATAAAAATAAAAAATACAAGTGACAAATGTGAGTCATGTTTCTGCTGTGAAGTGAGCAGCTGTGTTCGAGCCCTGCAGCTCCACTTAAAGTTTGGTACAACACCTCCATGTTTCTGAAGGCCTCGCTGAGCAGTCTGCCTGCTTGTCTCTGATTCTGTTTGACAGTCCTGTGTGACAATTAATGAGCAGAATAAAGGAGGGAGAGACAAAGAGAAAGAAGGAGGGCGAGAGAGATGGAAATGAGAGTGGGAAAAACAGAGAGAGGAAGAGGGGCGTACATCCAGCAGGACATATTGTGGTTCAGCAGTTCTGTCGTGTCGTGGCTCTGCCAAGGACAGGCTGCGTATCCTCACCGTCACACAGCAACCTCATAACATCAGTCTCACCCTTATTGATTTTATTCTCCCTGTATTGAGAAGTGACAGAGTCCTCTGAGTGCTCACTGAGATTCATGACCTTCAGGCCGCCGCAGCCCAATTAAAACCTGGGATCTCATTTCAGACCGGGTCACCAGGCATTCTGGGATTTAAGTTGATGCATTAACACAACACATCAATGTTACACCAAAGCCTCGAACCAACTAGTTTGATTACAAGTGAAATTAGCTTAGTGCTAATTTGTGCTTGCCAGCTGTGAGCCTTTTGGCTAACGATGTGATAAAATCAAACCAGAAGTAAATACTTCACGACTACATCCTAAAGCCTAATGGCATCATTTTCAGCCTGGCAACAATTTTTCCCATCTGTTTCTGTGTAGAACAACTTTTTTTAAAAATCAATTTAATCCAGCAGCCTGTTCGGACTGTACTGCAGATATCCAGGAAACTAACCCCAGAAAAGCAATTTGTCAGATTTTAATCAGGATCAGAAGGAAAATGATAAAAAACAGCGCCATGACAGATAGTTACTGAGTTACTGAAGCTACAAACAGCACTTATGTTACATGATCAAATAAAGGAAGATGTCCACTTAAAATAAATACATCGTGCATTAAAAATGGACGGCAAAGTCTAAACTGAAAAATGTTTATACACCCATAACACAGAACACTGTGTAACGTGTAGGGAAGAACTTCAAAGGCGATTCTTGTGTTGCACTTTCATTATTGCCTATTCTTTACAACTTATGTATATTTGTTGAGGCAGCAAAATTATTTATATTTGTATTTGTATTCGAATAAAAGTGGAAATAGGCTTAGAAATCCAGTTTTTGTTTTTATTATGCCTTTAATTTTGGGATATTAAAGTGTTGCAATAAGTGTCTATGAATAAACTACCTTACGAAGGAGGTTGCCACTGCGCTGACTACTGAGCTAAAAACGAGTGCATCACCAATGCGCAGCCAGACTTTTACCTATTTATACACCCATAACACAGAACACCGTGTAACGTGTAGGGAAGAACTTCAAAGGCGATTCTTGTGTTGCACTTTTCATTTATTGCCTATTTTTTACAACTTAACTTTGTGGAAAAGAGAAGGGGAACAACAGGTTATGGAGAGTCCCTTGGGAGCACTTCACATGTGTCAGAAGCTCAGCTTTATCTCTGGGGAACACCCCCAACTCCGGGAGTGATGTCCAAATTAGGAAATGTGCGTCATGTAGCAGGTGGATGTGACTCCCCTCGTTGAGACCTGCTGATAGAGAGAGACTGAGATAGTGATGTAACAGACCTGTGTGCTGGTATTTGACGTGTTTTTTTTTCTTCCCAAAAACAAATAATTTTTAAAATATTTGTATGAAATAAATGTTCATAAAAACCCACTATTTGTGCTTTGCCCTATAATGTATTTGGATTCGGGCACACCCCTAGTTATGGATAGTCTGCACACAACTCTATTCGCTGATGAAGGCTGTGAAATAGGGTTGAAAAAGCTAGTAAGTGGACTTTGAGTTGAGATTATTTTCACACATACTGATCCCAAGGTCAAGGATGAATTTCCATGCTCAAAATATAAAAAATAATTGTTTGTTTAGTTGAAAATTATTAAATATGACACAAAATGTTAAATATGGACATTTTGTAGATAAGTTGATAAAGCCATTTAGTCTGTGTGATGTTACAATTAAATACATACAACAGCTGTATGTAAGTATAAATTTTAGGAGCAATTACTTCTTTGCTACATGAGTAATTGCAACATACCTTTTGCATGCATTAAATTAAGGTATAATAACAACATCATATACTCAATCAAACTGAAAAAATACAGCATTCAAGATCATTATTGACCTTGGACAAAGTTTGACAAAATAATCTTAATAACGGAATAAAGGTCCACTTACTAACTTTTTACAGAGCTTTCAATTGCATCTTAAGTGATGGTCAAGTACATTTCACGGTCAAGAAACATTACAACTGAGCACACTTCATTTGCTCTGATGTCCTTGTATCATGCTGAGTCAGTATCCACTCATCATGTTATTATTACACCTGTTTCCGACATGTCACCACACAGTTAGTTATCATTCTGCTATATTCAGATATACACAGTCAGACAGCGACAACGAGTAAGAAACAGAGTTTTAAGACACATCAACAGAAACCCCCCCACAGCCGAATCATAGTAAAGATCAATGATTAGGAACACAACAACAGTGGTGATGATGATGATTGTGAAGAATTTCGCTAACAGCGTTCTTTTGTTTTTTTTTATTTGCCTCTTTTGCAGCATTCTGTGTCAGGATATAGAAAATGTTGAGTGAGGTAGTCTCTATTTATATCCCTCTGTCCCATTTACTGCCCATTCTGAGTCTCAGCAGCACAAATTAATCCTTTTATTACACACGCAGCATGAAATAGCCTGCTACTGCTAGAAGAGCAAAAACATGGCTGGTTGGAGAAAATAAAATTTAAAAGTGAGGTGGGAGGAGAAAACAGAAATGTACTATTGTCAGATGTACAAAAAAACAAAGTGCGTAGTGAAAGGGTACGGTTGCCATGGAAACAACTGACTTGCTGTTTATCCAAATAACTACATTAAAACTACTTCCAAAGTTACTTTAAATTGAACTACATCAGTAATGACTGATTATTACATAACTAATGTTTAGAAATGACAAAACTTCTCGGTGTTACCTGTTTGTTACCTGACAGTTTGAATTGTTTTCTCTTAAATGTAGTCTCATCGGGGCTGCAGTGCAGAGGTATGCACTTTGTTTTTTGAAGCCACCAAGGTCTGTCCTGTGTGATTGGAGACTAATTAATTACCAACATCGTTTGTGATAAAGCAACCAAAGCAATTTAGTCGAATATTTTGGGGAATAGTTTGACCTTTCTTTTCATTTGCTGCTCTGATGTCAAATTACTGGCTGTTCATCACAATACGTAGAGCAGTTTAAATTGCTGACAGAAATGACTGTGTCAAATGTCATTTTCATAGCATGAGGTTAATGTCTAGTTTTATCATAATCCAGAGGAGTTTGCCGTATTCTTGAATTCGTTAGAGACTCTATAGTATAAAGCTAAGCTTCACCTCCCTCAACAATAGAGTGTTAAATGGAGGTCACAATTATTTTTTTGGCTAAGTAGAATTAGTTTTGTAAAGTACATTGAGCTCTTTGTTGGAGAGTTACAACTAGTTATGCAGACAGTTTAGTCACATAATAAAAACATTTTGTTAATTAAAATTTGCCAATTCGCAAATGTTGATACTAAACATATCAGCAAAATGTTCACTGACAACATATTTAATTTATTTTTGCAACGTATTCCTGCGTAACAAATAAAACATAGCTATGTTTTGACAACTCATAGAACTCATAGACGAGGTGTTTATTAATTAGTATTTAACAAAAATGACAATCTGTCCCCAACCTTAACCAAAGTGCTTTTGTTGTTGCACTTTTTACACCCATCATCCACACCAACAACCTCTCTAAAACTTGCGGGCCATACATAAATGTCATCCTGTTGCCAGGGAACCTAATTCAGTCAGTAATTATGTTTTCCTACAGAACATAATGTTTAAAACACATATTGCATATAAATATACTTTCTAGGAGACAGGATTGTTCTAACTGTTTCTCCTTGATGGGAAAATATACATAATTTAAAATCCTGGGGGATAAAATTCACCAATAATAGTAGAGACACTGGGCATTACTTATATTTACTTATACTGCAATACTCTGTATATGTGTGTGTGTGTGCATGTGTACTTTTGTACCAATGTACGACATCTCACATAATCAGATTTTGATTATCACAGTGTTACGTCTTAGTATGAAGAGGAAAAGTTACAGGGTGGTTTTGGTCATATGTCTCAATTTTTTGTGTTTTGAATTTGTATTGTAGTTTTTGAGACCAATGTTTCCAACTACTATGTGGCATTTTTGGACTGTTTGGGACTTGGACACTTATGTTACTTTCAAAGTGACATGTAAAAATGGAAACTGCTGGATTTTCAGTAAAATCCACTAATACTGCTTGTGACCATCAGGGGTGTGAAATAGCTGCAGATATAATCGATGACGTCAGTTTGAAACTGGAGGCTTTATTTACCAAGCAAATTTTGGTCTCCTACTAATTGAGCTCTCAAATAATGTCGAGTTATTTCAGGCACATTGTTGTTAACTTCTTTGCCTTGATTTATTTTTTCTCTCATGAGATTTTTCTGTCTACAGCTCTGAGGCCTTTAGAGGACATCTGTGAATGTATATTTAGCACAAAGTTTGAAGTTATTCCCAAAGTTCTGTGTTGATAAGGCTAATATTAGGGTTATTAATGCAGCGCTTAATGTTAAAAATTGAATTTAATGTGGTGTTTCTGCCCTTGTTTACATCTCTATGTGTCTGTAAGATAAGACTGAACTCTAACAGAACTCTACATTTTGACTTCAGTCTGTTTCATGTATTTTTGATCAAACTTGACAGTAGTTGTTGTTGCACTCATGTGTGTCTCTGATTTTGTGAAGTGGAAATATGTTATCCCTGCTATTTGCTCACTTACCCGCAACACAATGCTGCCTTTGTGTTTGTTGATCCCCTCGTGGGCCTGTTGGTTGACTTAATGAGAGTGATTATAAAATGACTCTTATTTAGGCTAAACAAGCCGCTCTGTAAACAAAGATTATAGTGAGAGAAAGGAGAGGGGTGACTGGGCAAAGGAGAGCGAGGGCAGAAACTGTAAATGGGAAGAGAAAGACATAGATGGGCAAAGTGGGGAATGTTCAACATGGAGATAAGAGAAAGAAGACGGACAGAGGAAAAAATAGTGTATCAATAATTTCCAAATGATAAAAGATATCAAGAGTTTAAGTGGGTGTGAGTGTGTTTGAACTATTTTTTGACCTCTGTATTTTTGAGGATAACTTAAAATATATGTTACGTTCCATGTTTTATAGAATTTCAAGAAATGATAGTTTCTGATTGGATACTTTCATATGGATTTATTGTGATACTTGTACTTCATATACCTGATGAAGGTTGTTTAGAGTGAAATATTTCAGTAAGTAAATACATCATCAGTAAGTGAGACGATGTGCAGGACTTTTCCCTTTTTTTTCATTATCATAAAGTCATATTTCTGAGGACTCACTGATCAAATGCATCCCCTGTGCCCTAACTCTAACTTTATCCCTAACTTTAACCCTTGAGCCCAACTTTAAAGACACAGTGAATTGAAAAATATATTTTCCAAGTTCTAATCTGGTGTCCCTGTATTAATTGTTAAGTTATCTCGTGATATGTGTCAAATATATGTTTAAAAAATGTCAGTTATCTTAAACTCGGGGGCATTTAATCAAATGTGGTTTGGAGCTACTAGATAACCCCACTCATCATATAAAACCACACTTGATGGCTAACTCTTTATAGTAGCTAGCAGAGCAAAATCATAGTAGGAGGTGTCAGAATGGATGTCAGTTACCAAAATGTTTTGTTTTTTTTAAATTATCTTTAAAAGAGCGATTTATTTATTTCTCCATAATCATCCTTCTCTTGATCGACAAAGAGGATGAGGGATGTGGGTGGTGGCCAACAGTCCTCTACAGCTCCTTCACTTTGTATTTACTGAACTCCGCCCACTTTAGGAAGTGATCCAATCATATCTGAAGGACTTGATTTAAATCCCTTCTTGACCTAATTTTAACCATACCTGTATCATCTTAGACAAACACACACACAAACTTCTAAATGCATATATTTGCATCTATGTTTTACTCACAGTGCCGCTGTTGAAGTGTCTTCAGTTCAAACTGACAGCAACATAGCCGCCATGTTCCTCTCTGTTTACACCTGCACTGTCCATCCTCTCCCTTTGGATTTTGCTCTCCTCTGTTTAATGTATTTTTCACCTCTCCCCCTGAGGCGATACAGCACTGATAGGAATTTCAATTAAAGTGCAGAGGAAATGGTCAAGGGGCATTTTAAAAGTTAACTCTAGAGAGAGAGGAGGAAAACTACTTCGATCCCCTGCTGGTGTTCTGGCTTCTTCATATTCCAAAATATGAAAAAACATGTAGTGTGTAAAGTCCATTTGATATGTACTTTTCCATTTTGAAATCGAATCCATTTTGATGTCTCTTCTATGTTTAAACAGATGCCTGAAGGTTGCTTGTGACAAATGACTGTATATACCATCTGGAATGTGAAAGAGACATCTGTCCTTGTTTTTTTGATATTTGAGGTTGTGTTTTCATATCTAGTCTTTTATTAGCTGTTGTTTGTGTTTATCTGCTCATGACATGATATTTTATGAACCGATTCAACCTCAACACTAGTCAACTCAAATACAGATGAGCCTCCAGATTGATGTATCATGTGGTAGAGTCTGACTGAATTCAGTGAGCAGGTACAGAAAGAGGGGAAACACCTTGAAATGGATTTCCAGTTGTGTGTGTGTGTCTGTAGGCATAAATATGTATTAATGTGGAAATGTAAGGATGTATCAGAAGAGAGAAAGAGAGGGTGAGGGAAAGGTTTCCAAGCGTGGAGCAGCATGCTAAGCAGGGTAATTCTTCTCGGAGACCTTCCCTCTCTCCTCTCTCCTGCATCTCACAGCTTTTCCCTTTGATCATTTCCACACCAGCCTCCATTTGTCAGAATTTGGCTGCTTTCATTTCAGTGCCTAAGATGACCGAGGCAGCGCCTGTAGTCAGTCAGCCAGTCAGGTATTTAGAAAACCAGTCAGACAGTCAGACAGGCAGACAGTCACGAAGCAAATTATCCAGTCTGTGCTGTAAATCATCAGTTAGCAGTTAGCAGGCAGTTAGCATGCCAACCAATCACAGGCTTAGGATAGTCAGTCAGCAAATCATCAATCAGTTCAATAGTTAGCAGTGTTGGCAATTGGTAAAGTTGATTAGCTGGCCTGTTAGTTAAAGTCCCCCTCCACTCAAAAACATGTTTTTCTTAAGTGTTTTCCTATAGTTGGATGTTTGAGCTTCAACTTACAAAAGTGTGATGTGGAAATTTAAAGCCTCCAGTGCAAAAAACACTGGGAATGGACTTTACAGTGAAGTAGGAGACATCTTGTGTCCAGCAGTTAAACTTCTGTGCATCTGCTATTGCAAATTATACCTCCAACTACATCCTCTATCTATGTGGTGTGTCAAATATATGCTATGTGTGTGAAATGATGAGCTATCTTATTTGTTTCCCCTTGTGTTGAAACTAAACCTACAGTATATCAGACCTACAGTATATCTAAATTAATGCAAATTTAAAATTTGAAAATCACTGTTCCTCTCTGACCCTGGATAAGATGGCAGTATAAAATCAATTAGCAGCAAAAAGAAAAGTATTTTAGCAAGCCACTTTGTAAGCTAGTCAGCTAACAAGGTGGACAGTCAGTCAGTAAGTAATCTTCTGGCTGGTTAGCACCACTGTCAATTCACTAGCCAGTCAGTCTGCATTTCATTCAGTCAATTGAGGCTAAAGCCATTTGGGCAGCCAAAAAAACAGCAGCCAATTAGAGGGTCACGTTTTGAAATGGTCATGTAGCCTGTTAATTCTAACTAAGCTAGTCAGTCACTTTGCCCGTCAGCCATTGAGCTCACAGTCATTCTGCTAGCCAATCAATCAGTCAATAATTAAGCCTGTCAACGAGAAGGTTGGTGAGGTACGTAGCCAGCCGGTCAGCCTGCCAAAGAGACGGTAAGCTAACGAGTCATTCAGTCACAGTCAGACAAATATAATTTTCAAAATCCAATTTCTTTTTCAGCCTGTTCTTTCATGGGGACTTGATTTGACTGGGAGGAGAGTTGATGAGGCAACATCTCAATCATTGTCTGCCCCCCTGTGTGTGTGTGTGTGTGTGTGTTGAGAGAGAGAGTGAGAGAGAGAGAAAGATGTTTTTGTGTTTTTGTGTATGCAAATTGTGATTGTGAGCTCTACACGTAGGTGCAGACAGGTGTGTGTGTGTGTGTGTGTTTGTGTGTGTTTGTATGGTTCATAATGAACAGTGTGTTACACACTGTGGCGTTGATGGCATCTCTAAATACTGAAAACACTGCAAGCCTGCTCTCACACCGAGAGGTAAATGTAGACAGGTGTGTGTGTGCTTGCATTTTGATGTCATTTCATCACTCAGTTCATGTGGAAGAGCACATCTGCTGGAGACCGATTTTGCACAGGGAGAAACACACATGCATGACATTAGCCAAGACCCACACTGTGCACACTGTCTGCTTGTACATTAACACATATATCAACAAAGCAACACACATGCACTGTTTGCACACACAACAGTTAAATGGCAGAACAGTAGTTGTCATTTATAGCTGCCATCTGCTGTGAAGGCATCACAGGGTTACAGAGATATTGGTTAAAGACATAAATAGATGGAGAAGTGCATTAGACATCTGGATGACAGAGTATCACTGCTGCAAAATACAGTAAGCGTGCATGTATGTGTACAGTAACACTTGCCCGTGAATAGACAGGCACCTGGGTATCGTAGAGTACAGTTTGTGCTGTAAGTGTTGGTCTCCAGCCTCTCTGGCTGTAAATCAAACAGTGACCATCAAGCACCTGGTGTGATGGGACTGCACTGCCACACACTGGATGTAATTTCAGTGAGGAATTTCTATAGCTGTGGTGACTCTGATGACATTTTCTTGCCTTGCATAACCATGATTCTGTTTTATTCTACTCTATTTATATGCAAAGTTGTTTTGCTTTTCAAATTTTTTTGTAAAATTACAATATTTTTCCTACCAATTAAAAAATAGGTTGGAATTCAGTACATATATGGAGGAGATATATGGAGGAAATATTAGTCTCTTTTAAAATCAACTGGAGCATCTACTGTCAAGGAGCCATCTTCATTGGAAGTTGATTGAGCTATGCTATAGCTAAAGTATGAATAATTAATTTCTATACTGCTTCATATCTGTAATTGGACACCTCCTAACATTTCTTATTCAAACAATCAAGTCTGTAAAGGTGGTTTGGTCAACTATATACTTGAGTTAGCCAACATCCTCCATCCACTACCCATCTGATATGCCCCCATTCACGTCTGTGTTTGTGGCCTTTACTGAGCACCATGTGGGATCATTACAAAGTCATTTGTAGTAAAGCTTCTTACAGTGCATCGCCTAACTGCCGTCAATACACGTGCTGTTAGTACAGTATGTGTGTAGATGTGTATGTGTGTATGTTCTGATGTTGTACATGTGCATAAATACCATACATGAGCATATTAGAACACATGCCGCCAAGTCTGTATGTGTGTGTGTGTGTGTGTGTGTTTGTGTTTATGTTAATGTGCAGAGTGTTACAGTGAATGGCACAGCTGTGCTGAAATGTTGCCACTCCCTGATTACATAACAAAGCTTCATCTCAATGTGCTTACATGCTGTAATAATGTAATAATAATAATGCTCTGTCTGAAAAGTAAGAATATGGCAGCAAACTTTATTTATTTGGACCCATTAACCTCTTCATTTTAAGTCTTACTCTCGAATGTCACATTACTGCTACTAATGTAAAGTGCATTAAATGATAAATACCATCATCCATCCATGATATGAAAGCTTCTTAAACATGGTCAAGCTCAAAGCAATTTTAAATGCCATAATTAGCACTGTAAGAGTTTTATTATAGTGAATAGATACACTTAAAGTAGCAAAGCAGATCGATCTTGAAAGTACTCACACTGTGTTGCATGAATTGATTTCAAACATAAAACAGGACAATCTCTTCTCTCACAAAACAGATTATATTATATTTCATCTTCTTTTGTAGCACACCCACATGTACACACACGTCCCCATCAGGATGAATTGTTATGATTTCGTTGATCCCATCTTTTCATCTAATGTCATCAGGTCATCATTTGATCATAATTTTACTGTACATGACATTCCCATCAGCCCCCACTGTGCATTTGTTGATTAGCAAATGTTACCATGCTAACACACTAAACTGAGATGGTGATAATTGCAAACATTATACCTGCTTAATATTGGCATTTGGCTCAAACTACAGCTATGGCTAAGAATAGCCTTAAGCTACCAGCATACTCCATCAGAACTTCTCATTGCATAGTTGAACACCTTCAGAAATCCCCCTAAACCTTTCTGATATCAGAGTTGGTTGCTGTGTTTGACAGTTTTTTTGTAACTTTCAGAAACTGACAATCTGACATTCACACCCACTTTATGCAGTGACTGGACAATTGTGTGAAGGTCAGACAGTAAGTACAGTGTGAACTTCTCTTTCAAGCTTTTTTATTCATTCTTTACACAACAATTTGTGGCAACCAAGTGCAAAGGCTTTTAATGCCTTCCAGAAGAGACTGTTAATCCTGTTATTATGTTAAAACTGTTATTATTTAAATGATTATTGCATCTCACCTCCCTTTGATGGCAGGCTTTTCACCCAGCTTTCGAGTTTGACCGTTTGGAACAGTTATAAAAACTTCTTTGCCTTTCGACATGGTCGGACAACATGTCGTGTGAACTTCTTTTTTTCTAGCCTGATCTGACCCTTTGTCATGTTTTCATCTTGTTCTTTTTCCATTTAATGACAAATTCCTATCCATGGTGTTATCGCCACCAAAAGTCAAAGGAGAGATTATGTACTTTTGAGCTTGAATGTGTACAACAGACACTGCTGTTATGTAACGTTAGCTTAAGCAGGATGAATCAAACACCAAAGTGACATACTTGGGATTACAGTGTCACTGTAAGATTTATCATTGCTTCAGTACTGCTGTTTTTGATGTTCATTCTTTGCTTTTCAATGAAGAATAAGATACTTGATGCTACATTTAGCTGGTCAGTTGACTTGTTGACAAAGTAGGTAGTTGGTTTCAGTCAGTCGTTTGAGAGAATTGTCTTCCATGACGGTAAATTTTTACTATTATTAATTACAAAATATATCTGTTTTAACATTGATATTAAATGTATAACTGACTAGCTGTTACTCAGTAGGAGAATGAAACAAGCTATTCTGTTAGAAGAGAGAAAGTAGGGCATCACCACCTCTCATATGATTGATTAGATGTGTCCAATTGTGCCACAGAGAGCCAAGGCTGACATGTAGGTTTTTTATTGAGAGCCTGATTTCATTGATTATTTCCGCCTTGACAGTGTGCAAATCAGTGAAATCACCTGGTGTATCCAGATTAAATGTCAATTCAAGCCCTGCAGCTTCACAATGACATGACAAACGTCTGACTCCTTTCCTTATCTTCCTCCCACTTTCATATATACAGCAAAAACACACGGTGTGGTATATACTTACTCTGCCTTTATCACACAGAAAATAGCCTGCTGAGCTGCCCACTCACTCCTTAAAAGAGTGACAGGCACTAGTGAGAATATGTGTGCGTGGGCATGTGTGCATATTTTCTTTGTTCTCTTGCTTCTGTTTCTCACTTTCATGAGTTTTCCTTCCTTATAATTTGCTGCTGCAAGGGCCCAGTTTCCCCATGGGAATAAATAAATCTCTATTTTTCATTCAATATATATGCAAAATAAGTGCATACGTGTGTTTAAATTTATGTGCATTCATTTCCTCCTCTTGTACATGCATTCAGTATATGTTTGCATGTATCCAATAGACCCAGTGCCCATAGTAACAGCCATTAGCAGGGTGTGCTTGTGTTGTGTTGAATCATCTGTCAGATGAGCCAGGAGGGGAAAAGAACATAAGCTGGCAAATCTATCAGCTTCCTGTCTCAGGTGAAACCGGTGGATTGTGTAAATGATGGGTTGGCTTGACATGTTTTAATGTTTAGACATTTACCTGATAATTTAAATATACTTACACTGTAGCAGTAGAATATCCAGTAATATCAGTGTCATTAACATTACAACACTCAACAATAGAAAAAGAACTTGGAAATCTTCCTGTGACCACAAAGTGAAGAGCTGAGGACAGAGGTAAGCACAGTCTGAGTGAGCAGAGATATGAGATATGATTCAGAAAGTGACCTGATGTACTTGTTCAGAAGATGGGTTTCCTGCATCAGTTTGTGAGTGACTCTGCTGTTGTGAGTCAAGTGGGAAGGTCACTGAAGGTTAGCAGAGAGGGAAGAGTCTCACTCCTGCAACCAGCTTAAGGTAGGAGGGAAGAGCATAATGGGACTTTAGCTCTACAAACATTTTTTGAAAGCAGCTTAGCCACTGTAGAAGCATGAATAATCCATTGTTGTGAAAGTTTTCTTGTCTAAAAATGTTAAACCCAGAGACAAGGAAGCAGCTTATGTAGACTAGCACTCCATTAATCTATCAATGTGCTAGCCAAACTATTACTGTATCTTTTAAATAGTCAAATTTGACCTTGCTCTTGTCCTAAGTCCTACTTAGCCACATTGTATTGAATTAGCCTGCTGACTTTCCAAGAACATGAATGTTATGTACAAGAGTGAGTGAAAACATTTAATTTGTAATATCATGTTTAAAGTGCCTTCTTTTGTATTCATGTTAAATGGCTATTTATTAATAGATATGAAAAAGGGGCTAAGGGAAGGAAATGAAAAAAGAGGAAACAGGAGGAGCACACAGACACAAGTGAGAGACAAGGAGGAGAGAAAGGAGGGAGATTGAAAGTTGTTGAATCACAGTTTTCCTGTCTAAGAAATTTTTAACAGAAATTCAGAGATTGTCCTATAGCTTGTCTTCAGGAGCCGATGGATTGTTAATTTGCAAAAGCTAACCAAGTCCAAACTAGCTAAGGTTACTCTGGTGGTAACAAGCTTGTTAGTCTGCTGACCTTCCAAGAACACAAATGTCATGGACAAGGTTTTAGTTTTGTACAGTATTATCCTTTTTATTCAGGTTAATTAGATGATTTGTGCTCCACAAACTGATTTAGCATAACTCTCAAGAACTGAGAGAACCAAGAGAGGCAAAGGAAAAAGAGAGAACAGAGGAGAAGAAGAGGGGACAACAAATAACGGCAGGCAGAAAGGAGAGAAAAGAGGCAGAGAAAGAGGCAGATGGAAATAAATGGGCCGTACAAAAGCAATTCAGTCAACAGCCCAGAGTGGGAAGAAATAGAGGCAGAGGAGGAATGAAAGAGGAGGAGGAAATAGATGTTTAGTTTGGGTCCACCAATATCCCAAATAGACCTGTTTTACTGTATGTCTAGAGGTCGGATAAGGAGTGTACTCTAGAGGGAACACGATCAGGTAAATCCTACCCAAACCTTTGTTTGCTCTGCACATCAACTGGAAGAGAAGGACACTAAGGCTGGGATCGATTAAAAAGTGAAAGCACCTCCTCTGGGGATTTTCTGGGATTGCAAATGGAAAAGCTGCAGTCAGGCAGCAGACCGCAGTCTCCTCAGCACAAGATCATATCTAATAACTCACCATTGTTTGAAGACTGGTTCATTGGTCATCCCATCAAGTGATGATAGCATGAGAACAAAATAATCCATGTAATTCCTTGTAGCATGTAGTCAGCTTCAGTATAGTGGTCTTGTCTTAAGCAAAGAACACAATATATTAACTTTATCTCAAAATGTATTCACTTTAATGTTAATGGCTGCAATTATATAGCACTCTAAAAGTGCTGGCCTGATCACTGGGAGCAATGGGGGTCAGTGTCTTACCCATTATGCCCAAGGACACTTACACATGTGGATAGGACAAGTAAGGGATCAAACCGCCATCCTGTGATTAATAGATGACTTCTTGAGTCACAACCGTCCTTCTCTGAAGCATAATTGTCGTTAAACATTGTGTGTAAAAATCACTGTGTCGTAGATGAAAGTGTGGATTCCTAAATTACAATACTTTCAAAAAGAAGCTGTCTGCATCAGCTGTACTTTGTATCTTGATATTTTAATCTTAAACTCATAAATCTACCAGCTGTAAAAGTAGCATCTCATATCAATCATCTGACTGTCCTGAGGTTTGGCAGGAATGAGCTCGTCTGACTTCTCACCACAAGGCCACCAACAGAAATGTGTCTGAAGATATTTGATGGACCTAAAAAAAAAAAAACACTTGATCAAGTCCAAAGAAATCAAAAGTAGAAGAGTGACGGATATCAAACTAAACCTGACAAAGCAAGACTGAATGTAGAGTTGAGCCTGGCAGTCTGAGTCTGAGAAGTCCTAAAATGGCCACTGCAGCAAAGACTTTTTTAGACATTATTTAAACTTAAATCTAAGAAAACTGTCTTACTGTGGAGATCAGAGTAAGAAAATGTGACATCCTCTTCCCATTTCTCTTTCTCTCTCTCTCTTGCCCTCTCTCTGTTCGTCTGCGCCTGACCAGCTTTGTCCCTCTCTTCCTCAATCAGACAGTACATTGAGGGTTATAATGGGACTGGGTGAAATCACTTTGACTGAACAAGCATGTGTATTGGATCATTAAAGTCTGGGTGTGACAGTGATAAATGTCCCCAGTGCAACGCAGAGGCGAAATGTGTAAACACACTGAGAGAAGGACTGTTCCTATTAGTTGTGTTGTCATCTACGTTAGACTCAGTTTCTCACAATTAGTGATGGTGTCTTCTGGAAAACAAGTATCTCCAGCTGTGTTTCTTCTTTGTGTCCTCCATTCCCTCTAGATTTTTTACTTTCTTTTTTTTCCATTTTCTGTTTCTCTCTCATAATCATCTTGTTCTTCAATCTATCTTCCTCATTCTTCATTTGGAAAGCCAAAACATACCTTCTTGTACTGAAACTGCCAAATGTATGTGCCAAAATGTTTTTAGAAGATAAAATTCTTGTTTTACACAAATCATCTATATGTGCCACCAAAAAACTCACAACTCAGCATATATGAAGTAGAGGCTTGATTAGATTAAATTTGGAGCCATTGATTTATTCTTAAATGGTTGTATATTTATGGATATGGAGACCATTTCAAAATGGGTCCCAGACAAAATCTTCTGCCCTCACTATACGTATAAGTGCACAGCTATGTTTCAAGTTTGAGGAAAGGAATTGAAAAAGATGAGATACCAGCAATAAGAGTTAGAACTAAATTATTACAGTAACAGGGAAAGTAGATTCACAAAAGTACAGAGTAGTCATCAAACAAGCTACATCATTCTTCATGCCAGGAAGAATCAAAGTATCACTACTGAAAGATCAACAAGTCCCCATAGGGAGTAAATCATAGCAACAAATCTATGAAACATACACATAGAGTCCACAAGACTGAGTGGGATTCAAACCAAAAACAGCCTTGCATTGAAAAAAATGCAAAGATCTGCATCAGTGTAGGCGTGTTTCTTGGGGTTCTGGTGACATTATAGAGGTTTGAGTGGGAGGCCCTATTGCAGACGCCCCTGGTTCCAGAAGCACAAGTCCCATAACTTTTCCCATTGGCAATGTTACATGACTCACATGACATTAAATCTCCTGGTTGAATCATCAGTCCAAAAGATTTACACCTGCGTAAGTGCATTTCGGCAAGAACGGTGTCATCACCAGAGCTAATGTTACAATCTTCAGTTTAAATCAATTCACTTTTGGATTCAGCTTCAATTTGGGATGAATTCAGCAGACACCACATTTTGTTTACAACAACAAAAGTTTTTTGAATTTGTAACAATGGCCGAGGTTCATTGGTGGCTATTGTTATTTAGAGCTGTCTGCCATGCCAAACTGACTTCTCAGAAATGATATTGATTAAAACTGATGGTCATAATATAAACCTACAGTTGTTAAATTATTAGGGAGTGTCTTGTGTTCTTATGTTTTGTTACATTGCATTCTGGCAAAAGTTGTAGCAAGTTCAGGTCCAGGACTCATCTGCATCTTTTTGTGCAGTGCTAACAGTTGGCCCAACAGCAATTCAATGCTTATAGTACTTAGAATGTTTGTATTAGCAACTCAGCAACAAACAGCTAGCATAATGGTTAGCTTGGTTAGCAGTAAATGGGTCATAGAAAACCTAAATCAACAAATCAGCAATCACAGTTTTTTAATAAAGAGTACCTACAGATACTGTTCCAACAAGGACATTCGGGGAGTAGAGAAAATATGCCAATACTTGCTTGCAGGGTCACAAATCTGACAAAAGGCTGGATGTAACAATAAACTGCGACTGCTGTACAACTCAGTCAGTAGGGGTTGCTGATAGTAACAGAGGGCCCTACTGAAACACAGCTGTTTGTGGCAAAAAGAACCATTTTGGCAAAGTATAGCACTAATTTAGCTAGGAGTGTACAGTAGCTCATGTTCTCCCTGCTCTGCTTTTTTTTTTTTTTGTACCTTATTTCCCATCATCAGTTCCTCTGACAGTTTAAGGCTCTTATCCTACCTTCTTCAATGTCTTTGCTGGGTGAATCAGTCAAGCTTTGAGGTTCTTTTTGAGTCACCCCCTCAGACATACATACACATACAAACACACACTCACACCATGCAAACACACTCATGCACCACATAGAAACTCATAATCACACCTATATTCTCACACAAAACTGCACTCCTATGTGAGTGTATAGCTTTGATTTATAACACTGTACAGACAGAACATGTAGTGTAAAGTCACCATTTGTTTTTGCTTCAGAGACATCACTTTGCCCTATATGCCAAATGTTAACCTTTACTTGATCCACTTCAAATGGTTCAACCAAAATGACCATCAATAATGCTGAAAATTGAAGGAATTTCATTCAACATTCAGAAGTGTTTTAGTATCCTTGAAAAATCAAGATTTGTAAAGTACAAAGATTTAATACCTCAGATTTTTGCGTACAAGGCTCCTGAACTGCAACTATGTGAATTGTAATGTTGCAAGGCAACGCGCAAAGGCATTTCTTTGACTGGGAGACATGATACAAGAAAGACACACAGGGTCACTGAAGGTGATCTTCCCTTTCAAGAGCAGAAATGAAATTGTTGAAAAAGAAGAAATTCAACAAAGAAAAACAAACACTGGGGGAGCATGGCCACGGTCAGCGCTGGCTGAAAAGATAATAGAGAGTGAGACAGAGAGACTATGAAGAGAGGAGAGATTGAGCAAAAAGAGGGGGTTTGTGATGGAGAAAGGAAAACAAAGTTTGTAGAGAGAAAGAAAAGAAAATAGGAAGGGAGAAAAAGTCAGACAGAGAGATTTTGTCGTGGCCAGACTGTCAACAAGAAGGAAAACCTTTTAGTGAAAGGAGAAGCAGACTGGAACATTTTTCAGTCTCCATTGTGTTTCAGTCTCAGTAAATCAAAATTTCCAATTTTTGTGTGCACTAACCATTTAAAGTTGCTAATACATCGGACCTAGACTCATTAAATCAATGACAGCACAGATAATAGAATGAAATAGAATAGAATAGAATAAAATAGAATAGTTACTGTCATCCCCAGAAAAGTGACAGCATTGGTTGTTCAAATGCTTTAAACAACACATGTATAGGTTTTCCTGAAGCCTAAACGTTCTTTCCCCTCAGCAGCAAATGTAGAAGTAATGTGTCATTGTTGTAGCACCTTAAAAGGTCATATAGGTCTGTGACTTCAACACTGGGGCCGCAGTTTAACTTTAACCAATAGTTAATTGAATAGGTTGTAAGATACATCTCTCGGATGCACTGGGATGCATCATTGGTGATGTTCCTTGGGTCAAAGGGGGCTTTGGGCATTTCATCAAGTCCCAGTTTGCATCCCAGCAGCAACAAGCCATGGGCCTGCCCTTTTTATTCAAAGCCACCTGGTGGCTGTCTCTGTGGTTTCAGTGATGGAACATATGGCCCCCCTCTTCGCTGCTCTGGTGATTCCAAGCCCAGTCAGAGCTTTTCAGAGTGAATGCCCTGCAAACTCCCGGCAGCCCACTTCAATTGGTTCGCAGAGAGCCTGCCAGCCTCAGCTTCTGCACTGCTCCATCAGGTCCTGGTATTTGGCAAGCTTCCTCTCCAGAGCCTCCTCCATGTGTTGAAGAAGATGGTCATGTTTAGGCGGAGTGTTGTTTGTGTAATGTGATCACGGAACTTTAGTTGTTTTCCAAGATCCACTCTCAGCTCCCAGTCTGGGCCTGTGGAAAGGAGGCACTGTCTTGTCATTCGTCGTGAATAGGGTTTCTTTCCAGCTTTGAGAAAAGGGATGATTTCCTTCCTGGGGTGGTGTTTATTGGACTGGATGGCTGTGGTTACTGCTTCCACAACTGCCTTGAGCACCTGGTCATGGCACCAGCGGTACCTCAATGCAAGCTACTGCTACTTTTGGGGTCCCTGTAGTATTACATGGCTTCTCTTGTTCATGTCACCACAAATTCTTCTTTGAGGCCGCCGAAGGAGAGCTGTAGAGTGTTGGTGGACCTTTACAGAGCAGCACTGCTTAAGCTCCTTGGCTGGCCAAGCCACCTTTGCAGATAGCTGCTGATCTTCTTCTCCAGGGCTTCCACAGTTGACCTAGGGACATCATATAGTTGCAGGGGCCATAAAACCCTGGGCAGAACAGCATGCTGGTATATTCCAGCCTTAAAACGACCAGGCAATCCAGATTTGTCAACCCTGGTAAGCCAGGCCTCAAGGACTCCACTGGTTTTAGTTTCTGCTAGATGGCAGCATTGTCCTACAGGCTGCAGTCAGAGTTTCCCCAAGCTCTTGACTGGCTGTTCTGTCAATGTTTGGATGGTGGATAAGGATATTGTGAAGCGGAACTTGTACACTACTTTCCTTTCTTCAACACAAGAGACTTTGACTTTAATGGTTTAAAGCTCATCCTTGCCCATGAGATGATCTTCTCAAGTCCTTTTAGGATCCACCTTCTGCCATTGACTGATGTTTCGACAGTCAGATCATCTGTGTAAGCTCTGATTGATGGCTGCCACACATTGATCTTTGTCAGGGGTCTGCGGCACTCCACGCCTGCTGACTTGACCAACATATTCATGGTGAGGGCAAAAAGGATGACTGAGATGACTGCAGCCAGGTATGATTCCCTTCAAACCTGTGTCACTCTGATGCTGCAGACCCAGAAGTAACTCTCATCTGGAAGTTGTTGTATTAATCCAGAATGAGGTCATTGATCTTGCTGGGAACATGGTGTCTTCGAAGAGCCTCCTCAACCAACTTGTGCGATATGGACGTGTAGGCATTGGCAATGTCCAACCACAGGACCACCACCTTGCCCTTGTCTTCCTTTGCTTCTCGTAGGAGCTGCTTGATTGCCCCTGTATGCTCCAAGCAGCCAGATGTTCCAGAGATCACATCTTTCTTTACTGACATGTCAATATAATTGTTCTTTAGAGGGAACTTTTTCAGCCAGGACAAGATGCTGAAAAATATCTTGCCTTCTGTGCTGAGTAGTGAGATCAAAACTGCTCGATGTTTTTGGAGTTCTCCTCCATGGGGATCCAAATACCCTTGGCACACCTCCACTGGTTGACAACTCTTTGCCAGATCACTCTCAGAATCTTCCACAGTTGCTGGAGGAGTCTCAGATAGCGTTTATACAAGCTGTACGATACTCCGCTGGGCCCTAGAGCAGAGGTTGCTCTTGCAGTGTTAATGACTTCCTGGACCTTGTTACAGCTTGGTTCATCCATGTTGAACTCAGTTGTGGGCTTATCAGGGCTTTGTTGTAGCCATGCTTCTGCTCTCTTGCTGGGTCACTCAGGGTGTTGCGAAGAAAGGTGTTGACTTCATCTGCTGAGCACTTGAGTTGGACGCTCCACTTATCACCAAGCAGCTACTTGGTAAAGCTGAAGAGGTTGGGAATGAAAGATGAGGCTGCGGCGCACGCAGAGGGGGGACAAGCCAGAACCTGAGCAACCCACCTGTTATCTGGAGAGACACACTGAGAGCAGACTAAGCAGGCAGAGAGTCAGAGAGTTTCTGCCGTAAACAAACACTGAGACTCGGGGAGACATGAGAGTCGCTGCTCACTAACAGCTATGCGTGTTTACAGCAAAGAGCAGGAGGGAGAACAAACGTCTCACTCCGTTACTCTGTGCTGCGACTCTGCTGCTGCTGCTGCTGCTGTGGATGGTCAATGAACCAGTATCACCTTTACACATGTTAACACGTTTTGCTCATTTGTGATGCATTAAATCTTTGTAAAACTTTTGTAAGGTTGGATACATTTTAAAATACTCACACTAGAAAAGTAACAGGATGAAGTTTTTCATATGATCAGATTTTTATCACAAAGAAATTTCGAGAGCGGTGACAGCACTATCTGTAAACACATTTGTGTTTGTCACATTTCTCTATCAAGAAGAGTTACTCGTGTTGTTATTTTTATCATCCGATGCAAGAAAAAAAGTATATACAATATTTCATTGTTAACATCAGCTCTTTTAAATATTTAGTAGTGTCCTCAGGCAGAATTTTGTACCGATTTACTTCCCCTCAGGTGTGTGTTTGTGTCTCCTGCCTGAAGTGTATGTGTGCATGTTGCCTTTGACACACAATAGAAGTGTGTGTGTGTTCCTGGTCTGTCTTGCTGCAGTCTGTTATGTTCCACTTTAATTTGTTGATGCCTGTGGATGTTTGGGGGTCCTTCCATGGCTTTCAGCGGCTACCAATGAATGAATCAGTAATTATTTTGCTGGTTTTTAATATTGTTTCTGCTGCTGTTTCTCTGGTAGTGAGAAGATAATTTAATTTGTTAGAATACAGTGACAATTATCAGGCTGTATTGTCCTGTAGTGCTCATTCATTCAATAATGCATGAGATAAAATAAGATATTTCTTCTATTAAATACCGGGATGGCATCAGCCAACACTGCTCATTACATTTACTCTGTCCTAGCAACAGAAAGAAGATTACCAATACTATAATTGCATTCAGAAATTAATGAAATTCAAAGAAACACTGACACAAACTGTTTTGAAAGACATTTTCAGGTCAGAAAGGACTCATAACAGTTTGGTTACTTACTTGACAAAACAATGAGTCACTGTCAGTAGTTAAAACATTTTGTTCTGATGGGATCTTTGTTCTAAAGAGACAAACACAAATGTTAGAGTTTCACTCCCTTTGTTACTGTTGTTAGGCTTGTCAAGCTCTCACACAGTACATATGCAATTTGCAATGATAACAGGGGTAGATACAATTCTTACTCATTTTTGAAATAATGGGTCCTTGATTTCAAACAGTGGTAGATATAAGCAGATTTCATTTTAAAATAAGAATCTTGTAAAAGGGGTATAAAATATACTCATGATGGCCACAAACATGAAATTGTGATAAAAGACTGATGCTAAACCTGCATGTCCCAGAAAAAAGTTAACATCCTCATCAGTTCATGATCCATGCAGGAGATGTGAAAATAACGAAACCACATTGTTCTTGGATTGCAGTGTAGTGCCACTAACTCTGGCCTATCAGAGCCTACACAGTGAATGTCTTCGTCGGCTTTTTAAAAAAAACATTAACCTGTAACCGCACAAAGTAATGTAGCATTGGAATTAATTCTGGATTACTCCTGTAAGTTACTTAGTAAGCTAATCTATTGCAGCACAACAGCATAAGATCCAACCACCACTGTTTTCTGTTCAAAAGATACAGTCGATAGTAAGACAGTGTCCATGATGTTTTCAGTGTTGTAAGGAGTAAATGAAATTCAACCAATTTCCATTTTATATTACTGACGATATAATGCAGTATTTAGCCATGCTAGCAGCTCTAGGGATGGCAATGATGGTCTGTTGGTCCACCACTTTGGTGCAGACTGATATATCTCTTGAGCTATTGGATGAATTTCCATGAAATGTTGAACAAACGTTCATGTTTCCCAGAGGATGAATCCTCTGTTGGTGAACCCCTGACTTTTCCTTGCCACCATTAGGTTGACATTGTGGTTCACAGTGAGATATCTTTACAACTACTACATTCATTGTCATGAAATTCCTAGAGGATGAATTCTAATGATTTTGGTGATCTTCTGACTTTTCCTACAGTGCCACCAACCATGCTGACATTTTTGATTGATACTGAAGTATCTTGACAGATATTGAAGGGATTGACATGAAATTTGCTATGAACAATCATGGCCCCCAGAGGATGGACTGTATTAACTTTGGACCCGTGACGTTAAATTTAGCACCATCATCTGGTCAAAATTTCAGTTTTTCTAATAGTTTGGTTCATGGCTAAATACCTGCAAAACTAATGACATTCCCATCAGTTTCAGTTGTACTTTGTGTTTAGTGCTAATTAGCAATGCTATACTAAGATGTTGAACATGGAAGACTTTATACCTGCTAAGCACCATGTTAGCATTGTCATTGTGAGCCTGTTAGAAGGGTGGCTTTAGCATTTTGATACAGCCTTCCAGAGCCATTATATGACTATAGACTCTTAGTTTTGTGTAGAATTTACCAGCAGCTGGAAAGTTGTAACCTAATTTAATGTTGGTCTCTTTTCTTTTGCTTTGTCCCTCTCTTCCAGGGGTCAGATGGGTCAGATGGGTAGCCCCAAGCCTGGCATGCAACAAGGAGGCCATGGAGGAGGAGGAATGGGTGGAGTAGGAGGAGGTGGAATGGGAGGAATAGGAGGAGGAGGAATGGGAGGAGGGATGGGAGGAATGGGTGGAATGGGAGGAGGGATGGGAGGGATGGGAGGAGCAGGGATGGGAGGAGGAATAGGAGGAGGAGGAATGGGAGGAATGGGAGGAGGAATAGGAGGAGGAATGGGAGGAGGTGGAAGAGGAGCAGGCATAGGCACTGGTGGAGGAATAGGTTCCAGAGCCGGTGAACCCTACCGCCTGGCCACTCACGACAGTCCAAGTTCCCCCCGACACATGCAGTCTGGCCAGGGGCCTGGCATGGGGCAGGGCTCAGGGCCAGGCCATGGAATGGGTCACACTTCAGCTGGGTCCAGCATGGGAGGCCATGTAGGTCAGAGTCCCGGTCAGCACGCCTCCCGTCGAAACCTCCAAGTTGACTTCAGCAGTTCAGGCGGCTCCAGGACAGGCCGGTCTCCCTCGGTGTCTCCCGATCGTGGTGTGACGCCCACCTCGCCCTACTCGTTGCCGCAGATCGCACCCATGCCGAGCAGCAAACTGTGCCCAGTTTGCACCACCACAGAGCTCTCCAACCCACCGGCTGTACCCAACTACAACACCTGCACTCAGTGTAAGGCCACCGTGTGTAACCAGTGTGGATTCAACCCCAACCCACACCTCACTGAGGTAGGTCAGATTTAACAAGGAGGTGTGTACGAGTGTGTGTGTTTGTTACTTGTGTCATGGTGTGTGTGATGTGCAAAGGTGTTTATCTATGTCAAGGTGTGTATGAGAAACAGTTTACTGTAACTCATGAGTTTTATGTCCCTCTTTACATTGCCACAATAAGTATGTGAAACAAGGGAAGATTGTTGTAGTTTTCTGGCTGCATAAATCGATAATCTGATAATGTTGATTTATAGTTGGGGACTAAGTGTATGAATATAATTTAATACTGTGGGCGGACAGAAGTCACTATGAATGTTTCAGGTTTAGATGATAAACCACAGGAGATTGTGTGAGATTTATTCAAACACAACACACTTAAGTTTGAGTCAGGAAACAGATCTGGCAGAGACAGACAGGATAAAGATTATTTCTAGCCTGCTGTTAGAGTCAGCGAGGGAGGAGAGAGAGAGATGTTTTTGTTTTTGGCACTTGGCTTTTGTTTTTCGTGCCAATAATACACCTTTGGCTCGAATGAGATTGAATTGAAGTCAGTGAATGAGGCGAACGAGTCAGTACAGAGAAAGTGAAGGAGTGAGAGAGATTGCTTGAGGCGCATGAGATAAATGAGGACAGAAAGAGAGAGAGAGAAAGAGAGCAGGAAGTGTGTGTGTGTTTTCTGTCCAATTTGCAATTAGAAAGATGGCAAGATGGCGGCGCGCACAGACGCAGCGGCTTGGCGTTCAGTTAAACAGCAGCGTTTTGTTTTTATCTTGTTTTCTATTGCTGCTGGTCTCTGAGAATTACCGAACATAATTTCGTTTTATGCCTACTATGACAAATAAAGTGTCTTATGTCATATGAATGAAACACTCCAACTGTGTATTAACTAATGTTAATCTACTGTATACTGTGTATGTCTGTAGATGTTTTTAGTTACCATATGTATAAGCATCATTGAATTAAGGTTTTAATGCAGATCAAGATTAGATTGTAAAAATACAAAAATCTAAATCATAAGAATACCACGACAATAGAAACATTCTGTTTATTGACATTAATATGTTTATTAACTCACCTTTAATACTCACCTGAACTTACCTTTTATAGCTTATTTATGACTTTTCCCGAATTTTCTTATCTATTTATTCTACTAGAAACATTGTCTGACTTCTTTTTGTTGCCATAGGACCACATTTATTATAATCTAGCAGTAACCACAGTAACATTTGGTTTTGTTGGAGTATAAAAGCCAGGATAAAATCTGTTTAAACAGATCTATTCCTTTAAAAAATCTGCCTATTTTTTGGTGACATTCAGAAAAAAAAAAATATAACAACAAGCCTCAACTATGTGGATATTTATGCATGTAATGCCAAGAGTAAGTTACTGAAGAAAAAATATATGAATGAGAGGAATGACAGAAAGAAGGTATAGAATGTGTGTATGTGTGACTTTGTGTTGTAGTCTTTGTGTGTATTTATGATACACAGTGAGTGTAAAGGCTCAGCATCCTGAGGCGCTAACAGAATCTCCATTAATGTACCGAGGCAAGGCACACAGATCATGACAGTGTATGTGTGTTTGTGAGTTTGTTGTACTCAGGTGTCATATGAAGAAAGAAGTACTATAGTAGTTGGCATTCAGAAAAAAGGGATGGAGGGAAAATATACTGAGAAGTAAAGAAATAAAGGATGGATTAATGTCACAAGATATTCAGAGATGGAGAGAGGGATGAGGAGGAGTGAGCAGGTGGATGCTCGCCTTTGGTGACGGGTTCAAACTATCAGTCAGCTTCTGGTGACAAAAATCAAATTGCATCCTCCCTGAGCAGACAGGAAAGACTTCAGACAAAGAACACAACCGTGCAAGGTGCAGTAGCACGAGGCTACGTTTGATATATTAGCCATGCTGGCACCCATTGATTCCAAGTGAAGTCAGGTCCAGGGGCTTTTCGTTGGCAGACAGCACGATAAACACTCTGCTGGATTAAACAAACAACTGCGGTTGTGTTGTTGTGTCTCATTTTTTGTTTGCGTTTGTGGGGGAGAACATTGGCTCCAGAATCATCCATGTGTATGAACCCGGTACATTATTCACCCTGATGCTCCATGCTAACAAATTAACATCCACTTCTGGGTGATTGTAAATGACTAATATTTTTCAAGGTAAGAACATTGACATACTGTACTGTTATAGTTGTATCTTTTTATTGGTGGTATGTTGCTGATTCATAGATGTTATAAAATTGATATATCATAATCCATCTAATGTAGTAAACCTATAATCACATTCACTGTCAGCTTTACACAATGTCCCATCACTCAGCAACTCACCTCTTATGGAAATAAAGAATTGACCTGTAATAAATAGTGATGAACAAAATGCTAGGAGCACCTTTAACATACAATTCAACACCACAAACTGCTGACTCCTAAACAACAACAGAGTTGAATCTACAAATTCAACAAACATAAAATTATAAGTTTTATAAAGGTAGGCTGTTTGTTGTATTTGATTGATGGAAGTAATTACATTTGTATTTAATAAACTAGAACTCTTAAGTTCTGTCAGACAGATTCTTTTTATTTAATCACAGTCTGACTGTCAATATAGGGAGCACCTGATTTGATAAACCACAAAGTGCCAATATTGGACCTGAACAAGTGTATTTTTAGAAGCCAAAATCCTGACAGTAATTGTTTTATGAATAAATGTGTAGCCCTGTTCCACAAATTATTCACCATTAAGCTGTAGTGCTTCTAATCTTGATGATTTTTTTTTCATATAATTCAAGTCCTGCATTTTCTCTTAATATATTTAATGCATAACATGTTAACATGAAGATTAAATAATCTACAGGCAGGACATTGAGGTTTTTTGTTCTTTATGTTGTCATCACTTAACAAGCAGGGAGTCAGTTACCCAGAAACATGCAAAAGTCAACATTACTGCAATTTTAACAGAAATGTCTGTTATTCTTTACACATCACTCTATGAAGGTTTTGCTGTGTGTGGCTTTAAATTTGCTTACTGTACTTTCAGTATGGCAGCTGCTGTCTGGCTCATGTGGGATCATCTCTGTAAGACCAAACTTTGATCTCTGCTCACGTAGACATGCTCGTACAGTATGTGAGACCCTGTGTGTGTGTGCATGAGAAAGAGCAACAGAGCGAGTACTACAGGTTAATAATGGTGGATAATGCTAATGAAGTGGAAGGAGGGAGGAGCTGATAAGCCTCTGATTTAGGGATTAACACACACAAAATTACACGTGTACTGTATATGCACAAAATAACACAGACACAGTCACTAATGCAGATACAGTGTAGACATGCACACACACAGCTATCCCCACTTGCCTTAACATTATTCATGCAAGGAGCCAGAGAAATAAATTGTGATGTTAATTACTTAAAGGAACCCACAGGGATTTCCTGTCGGACAAATTGGAAGACAACATGAAATGCAACACAACAGCATAAGATCCAACCATCACCTTTTCAGTTCACAGAAAACGTTTTCAGTTCTTGTCACACATCAATAGAGAGGAAGAGGAAGAGGCTTGATTCTAAGATTTTTGGTTACTTCTACATGTTATTAAATACTTTCCTAAAACAAAAAAATATTCTACAAGTTTGAAGCACACATGCATTGCACACAAATCTTTGCTGTCTTTGATTTCTATCTCCTTCATGTTGTACAGATTAATGTACTGGTCCTGCCATTGTTCAGGTTCCTATGAATTATGGATTAGTTCTCTACTCCTATTAACATTCACTATCTTCTCCATTATTGCCCTTGCTAATCAATGTTCCCTCAATCCTGCTAATCTAATAAACAGTCCCACCTTCAAACCTCTGACGCAGTTTACAACATTAAGGTGACTTAACCACATGGCTGTATGAGATTAAACATGTCACGTACGCTTATTTACTTCACTGAGTGCAATGATATGACAACAAACAGCTCACATTTATAATTAAATGATAATGCTACATCAAAAGCGTTGCACAATCCAAATATTGCCAAATATGATCGACTCTGAAACTTTTTTCAAACTGGCTTTTGAGTGGAAATATCACAGGGACGTGCATACAAGATGTATATTCTCTGAGGTGTTTTTGCCCTCTTTAAGATGGAGAAAATACACATAAATATTAAAACTTAATTTTAAATGTCACAACTGTCCTTGCCTGCACCAAAATATTTGTTAAAAAAAAAACAAACCTTTCCACAGCTGTATGTGGCAGAGCTCCAGCCATGTTGTGTCTGTAGCTATGGATTAATACTTAAACTGAACATTATCCATTATTATCACAGCTAATCAATGTACTGTGCGTCCTGGTAATCTAATAAGCAGCGCTGGGCTCCATATCCATCGTACTACGCTCTGATTCCATTTGCATCAGATAACATTTAGCAGACTTAGCTGGGTGAGCTGAAGAGATTATTTTATATTAACAGGTCAGGTATGTTTCATTATTGGTGTTTAACAAGCACCAAGCTGCACATGTAGTAGGACAAGGTTTCTTCTACATTTTTAAAAAGGTGTTGACTTGATTTAAAAAAAACTCTTGAGAGGGAGAAAAATCTAGATAAGATAAATGAACAGAAGCATGAAGCATTTTGTTATGACCTCATAACAAACCTTTTACCACCTTAAGCATTTAATCATAAAAGCACATAATGATAAAATTTCTCCAGTTCCTTCAACCACCTTCTCCTGCCTACAGATTAATAGTTTAACTCAGCATCCTATATCATGATTATAGCTAATCAATGTACCTTCTGTCCTGGTAATCTAATAAGCACTGCCAGCATCCATATCTTGTCTGTTGCATCAGATAACATTTAGCACACAAAACTAGGAAAGTGACACCAATTAGGAGAATCAGAGGGAGATAATGGTCAGTATCTCAGGAAGAGTGGTGGAAACAATAATTGACCTTTGTGACCTATAATGAGTGACTTGATTTTTGGAATGACTTGTGCTGAAATACAGGTATAAACATTGTAAATTTTATAGTATTACATGTTAGGGCTGTTTGAAAAAAAAGAGATGTAACATTATTATACTTGTCTCTTATATTTGAGCTCTAAATAGGTTTGAACTATACATGTACATCTGCACATAGTCGATTAGCAAGGGTTTTTACTGGGCGTTATATGTGTGAACTGAGTCCAGATCAACAGTTAAAATAATCAAAGGAAAATGTTATCACTGTCCTTATAAGATAATCTGCACTATCATTATAAAGTAAATTAGCAGTTGAAGTTGTGACTCATTTTTACTTGGAAAATATATCTATTTTTAAAAGTAAAATCTCAATGTTTTAGAAACGTCTATTGTAAAATTACAGGTAGCATTTTTCTCTCTAAAATGGATAAGTAGCATCTTGGAATGAACCAGATGAAACCCTTTTCATTTGATGTTTTTATGTGCTGTATGCTGGCGTTGTCAGTTTAGCGCCTTAAAAGGATAAACCCGAGTGTTGCAGCTCTTATGAATATGGATGAGGGATACTGAAACACCCACACGCCATGTATTTGCAACTCATTTATATGAGTTATTCAATCCTTGAAAAAGTACACCTGTGAGAGATGTTAAAAGCCCCTCACTGTGGCAGCGAATACTAAATTATGTCTGCATTTTGTCACCTTTTCCAGATGTTCTGGAATTGAGAAAAACAAGTTCAACAATCGACCATGGCCGTTACATATTTTTTTGCACCGCAGCTGTTCAGTAATACCACCCACTCTACAGTCATAGCTGGAGTTTGAACCAGCAACCATTTGCTCACCTTCCCTCATTTGCAGAGCATTGTTGAACCACAGATTGGAGTTTTGGTTAAGATTTTTAAGCGGCGGATCAGCTCCAGAGACAGAAACAAGATGGATCCTTGGTCCCAATATGAATAAATAGAGTGACATCTTCCTTTCCTATAGAGACATTTAAGAATTTGAAAGGTAACATACATATCATTGCCACTTTGATGTATTTCAGTTAGTAGCAGACCACTAGGCTTCATTGAATTAGCTTCCTCCGCTCTCACCTTTTACTTAGTTTTTGGCCCAATGTTACATTAAAGCAACATTAAACCATTATATTAAAATGTTACAACTAATATTACAGCTAAACTAATCTACAGATAAACTATCGCTCTTTGGTTCCAACTCTTGAGATTTTCTAGATTAGGTTGGCTAAAGACTGTAAACCCAACTATAGGAAAAGAGCACGAGTGGAGCTGAGGTGGAAGGAGCGAGCGGCAACCACAGAAACCGAATATTTTAGCTTGAGACATCTGTCAATAAATGCACAAACATCCCTAAACTGTAACATCCTCTTAATGGCACAAAGAAAGAAACAAAGACACAGCGGAAAAAGTGAAGTGAAGTGAAGTGAAGAACAAACCAGAAAATCTTAATGCATTTCATTTCTCATGGCTGCTGTTAGACTAAAACATTCTGTACTGATTGTTCTCGACCACATCACATGAGTCCTCTGAGTCGTAGAGATGGGAAATACATTATCAGCCTGCGGTCATGTGAACTGATGCATCAATGACATCATATCATCTGTTTTAAAATGTTTCTTTAGTGAACATAGAGCTCCATGCTGAAGTGTGAACCATGATGTGGATACGCTGATAAAAGTGACTTCATGAGCCATTAGTGAAAGGAAAGTAATGCATTCAATTCTGTAAAAGCTTTTATCCAAAGTGCCTTGAGTAGGCGGCCCAGTGGAAATGGACACTCTAACCCTGTCAGTGTTAAAGTAACAAGTAACGAGCCTGACGTGAGAGAAGAGACAACTGTGAATGATTATCACAATTCACGGTTCTTAAATTCAGCGTGATGTCACTTCAACATCTTTTCTACCATTTTATACAAGGAAGGAGAGTCATAATAAAAACTTAATAGAATCTCATAGAATAAAAAATGAATGAAGAAAACTAAACATAAGAACTAAAGAAAAAGACAGAACTAATAACCAGCCAGTTGCATTTTGTATTCCAAAAAATGAAATTTTCATGCAGTAAACATTAAACACATCACTTCCTGAGTACCAGACAACGTTTCAAAGCTTTCAAGAGGTCGGCATCAGTAGTTAAATGTTCATGCAGTGGAATGAATTGAAAGCAGTAAAATAGATAAGGTTATATGTAAATGGAGTGCCTTAAAACATTAGGTTGTGTTGATACTTTATTTCATTTGCTATGTGTCGCACACTGATTCCCTGCACAGCTCTTACCTTTTATTGACAGGTTTACTTAAACAAATAACATGAGAGAAAGGACAAAGGAGAGAAATTGACTTCCCATGTTGTTCACAACATGTGTGTTTCCAAACCTGCTGTAGGACATCAGCGGTAAGTTATTCACCTTAGACTTAAAAGACCAAGACTTAAATTAAATTTAAATAACTCTTCGTAGGTCTCTCTGCTTGTCTCATTACTTAAAATGAATGACTCCTGGGAAATGTAGAATGTTCACACCTTATATAAACAGACTTGTCAGAGAGATCAAACTAAAGCAAATGAATTGATTTAAGTGTGTGAAATAGACTTAAAGCTTCTGAAGGTTTGATGATACTTCTTGGAGCGATTGTTGTTGGGTTGTTGGCGACCTGCATCCATCCCATCGATGTCTCTCAGCCAGTCAGTCATATAAACCTTTTGGCAGCACGTCTTCCTCCCTGTAGCCTGTTTGTTGTTTGACAGACTGAGTACTAATTTTAGACTCAGTGTGCACGTAGAGCCGCTAATAGAAAAACGTGTGTGTGTGTGTGTGTGTGTGAGGTGGATTAATTAGTTTCCGGAAGAATCTGACGATTGTGCTCCTCTGTTCTCGCCTCTGAAATCTTAGCAACTGTCTGTCACACACTGTTTCTGTGAGTGTGTGTGACTTCTTTGTGTTCAGTAATCAGTAACCCACATACACACAGTGTGTTATGTTTATGGAGTTTACCCGTGACTGTGGATTAATGACCGTTTATGTGTCACTTTTAAATTACTGAGCATTTTCAAATTTCAGCGGGACAAATAACTACTGATGTCCTGGTATTGTTTATACATAGATCAGGATTAACAATAAGTTTTACTTATCTTTTTATAATTATCATATTATGATTATCATACTTATATTATGATTTTATATATTGACTTATTTATTTACAAATTGTGCAGTTAAGATAGCAACTGTGAGGAAATCCTTTGTGGGTTTTTCCAGTGTTATGTTAGAGATACTTTACATATAATAAAGCAAAAAAAAAAAAAAAAAGATTTTAGGTGTCTGAGTAAGAATTTAAAAGCTGAAATATTAGATCTTACAATATATGACATGCTGCCAACAACAAAGCACAAGCAGACTGTAAGAGTGTTATGTTCTATGTGGGAATAAGTTACCTGCATGTGAAAGGATTCACTGACAGTCAGGACTTACAGATCCCTCACTTTACCCCTTGTTCCTGACACTGTGTTAAAGCAGAGAGAGACAGACAAGGTGAGAGGGTGATTGAGGTAAAAACCTGTCCATCTATCCAGCCTCCTTCCCACCATCTCTGCACCCAAACATCCCTTCCTGCTTCTGTTGCAACCGACAGAGGAAACGTAGTAGACATTCAGTATCTACAGCTGCCTCTTTCATGCAAACACCTCACTCTTACTCACAATAAATTGTGTAAGAATAAAGCAAAATTATAAAGCAGACAAACAAATGATGGTTAGTTTTAAGCAACAAAACACTGTTAAAATTTAGGAAAACACTTTTTCTCTTGCGCTTCAGCAGTGTTGACTTTTTTAAATGAAATTGTTTAACATACTGAGTGGACAGAATGCAGCTGAAATCTGTTGTTATTGAATATTTTACAGATATAATCAGTATTTTGCAAGATTGCAGATATACAGAACATATTCTCATTATGTTGATACAAAATGTAATGCAGATGGCATTACATTTCTTTAAAAACATACACGTGGTTCCAAATTATTAGTATATAAAGAGAATTTCTACTTTGGTCGTCAGTTTTGTCAAATCCATCCAGATTTGGTGAGCACCGATCTCTCTTTCAATCTCTCACTCTTTGATTCATACTGTGACTTCTCGAACAACGTGTGAATGAGAAGGAAAGACGAAGAAAAGAAAGAGAGAAAAGGTGTTACAGTGTGAGAAAAAGGCAGAGGCAGTTATGAGTTGAGGTATGTAACAAAGTTGAGGAAAAAAAGGCAGAAAAGAGACACACAGGTAAATGGATTTATACCATTTTACGTCAATATGGCCGAGGACGTCAGAGCATTTTATCACCACCACCATGATGTCTGATATGGAGAACATTCCAGTCCATTTCACATGTGAGCTATTTCTATACCTCATCATGGCTAATTAAACATCTTCCTCACAGTTGGAGGTCACACACTCACACGCCCGCACACACAGCACACAAGTGCAAAAGGGAACATTATCGTCATTACCAGAACTTCACATGTCGATGTTCTGTTTGAGAATATATTTAGAAATACATTTCTGACAAATGGGGAAAAAATGCATTAGTGGAAATAACTACTAAACAAATAAGTTTCAGTTTGTGTATTCATGACACTAAAAGATTATAATAACTGTGAGGAATATGGGTTGTTTCAGGAAAAAAAAGGATACAAAAACATTTTATATATAATATAAAATATTAACATAAGAATATAGAATATAAGAATATAGCCCAATGAAGATGCTGTATACTGTATAACAGGAGAAATCTTGTGAAAGTAAAAATAACCAAAAAACATGTGTGACAAAATAATCTTCATTTTAGATCTACTTGCTGGCATTTTTGGAGCTTTTAACATCGTTTGCATCCCACTGTCTTCAACAGGCACAGCTGTCATCATGTGACCTAAATTGAATGATATTGTGTATCATGTGACCAGCGCTCCACATTAAGGTCACATGATGACATATTAACCAGTTCCAATCACTGATGAAGTCTGTGAGATGCAGCTGAAAGCTCTTAAAAAGCTAGTAAGTGGACTTTGTGAAGATTATTTTGTCACACATGCTGATCTTAAGGTCAAGAATGAACTTCTGTGCTCAAACCCTAAAATAATCTAGTCTAATAATCAACTCTTTCCTTACTGTGGTCACGTCTGTGTCATGCTCACTACTGAGCCTACTGAGAAAAAAAAATCCAATCAAAAGTAATAACTGCTGCTCAATAAATCAGGAAAGTGAACTGGGGAGTAGAGTTGCAGGAAGACACACAGGAAAAAGTATTTTTAACTTTTCCTCTTGACTGCAATGACACCAGGAACTTTCCAATCATCTTTTAGGGCTTATAAAAGTAATTCTCTGTAATCCAACCATAATTTAGTGTCTACTCCTGTCTCTTCCTTTAGTGTAAATATATCTAAGCCAGCTCAGCCATGAGACAAACTCAAACCCACAAAGTGATAAATGCATGCAACCCCCTCAGCAATGTGTGTGTGAGGCTCCAATGGTGGCTGTCCTATTCCTGATAGCAGTCCTGCTAATGATAATAATAATAATAATAATAATAATAATAATAATAATAATAATAATAATAATAATAATAATAATAATAATAACGCTAATGACACAGGTTACAGGACTGACACTTTGGTAATTACCTCTTACATTTCTCGCTAACGACATAATATATTTATCAGCCTAATGGCAGTTTCCCTCTAGAGGAATGGAGCCGGTCGCTCATAAGGACCAAAAACAATGACGATTTTCTCTGTAATGACGGACATGACCGCAGTGACCTAAATGAAAGGATATATTTTCATCACCGCCGACGGAGGATAATGATTATAATTCAGACGACACCTAGAACTGAGATAAATATAGTGACTGGTGTCAGCTCATCACTGCTCCATTGTCTCTTGCTTTTCTTCTGTCATTTGAATACAAAATGCTGCCCAAGTGTTTATGTAATGTTTCAGAACAAACTTATTTTTACATAAAAGGCTCTAGTACACTGTGATGAATGTGAAGAACGTGTTTACTTTTCCACTATTTAACCAAACCACAATCTGTAAATTTTTCCCACAAAAATCCGATCATCATATTATTCGTCAGTAACTCAATCACTCCCAAGGAAGTCATCACACAGCAGCTTCGGAATAGCTCCCCTAGCTGAAACCAAGCCAAATGTATTACAGTTCAAGAGGGAGCAGGTCTTTATTGCCGCAAATTATTACTGGCAAACTCTTTCACACAGTTTGAACCGCCTGAAAGCTCCCTGCTAACAGTAATCCTAATTGAGTTGCAGAAACACTGGCTTATGTGAAATCATACAGCAGACCCAAAAAGCGGTCACAAATAATGTACGTTATTAGTCGTAATGTATGTCATTACCGGGTTGTTGCTGGCAGTGAGAATTTAAAGCGATTGCCTGAATCCTGACATGCAATTAAGTTTCACATTAAGTGTTGGAAATAATCACGTCTCAAACTCCACCTTTCAACTTCACAGAAATGTGGGTAAAATATCATCAACACAGTGCTGGAAATACGTTTTACCCTCCTCTTCACCAATCTCCGTCTTTCTCTTCCTCCCTCATTCTTGGCATTTCAAGTCCATATTTCTTCCTTCCTCCACCTTTTATCCACCTCTCTCCTCGCTGTCTGCCTTTCACTTTCTCCCTCCACTCATCTTCACTGTCTCGCCCCCTTTTCCCTTCTCTTCTTCTCTGCGGTAGAGGAAGCAGTCTGTTATGCATGGCTTTCCGTGAGCGAGCGGCGAATCAAAAGCTCCAGCGTCGGCATAAACCTCCGCCAAGCAGCAGAAATCCTGTTTGAAAGCCTCCAGTTGAACTGACAGCTCAGTGGAGATGCACACACGCACACATACACACGTGTACACATATGGAGGCACATACACAGGATGCTTATGAACAAATTCGAGTGGAGACACACATGCATACTGTATGCAGATGCTCATATGTGGGCACTGACACACATTTTCATTTGCTCATGGTATCAGCACAGGACATAAAGTATATACACAGTATATATGGACTAACCAGATTTTCCCTGAGGGTTCTTCTTCACTGCAACAACAACCAATATGTTATTGTCCTGTACTGACAGAGATCAGCTCAATGGAAAGATTCATTTGGTTAGTTAAATAAAAGTGGTTAATTTGGTTAATTACCAAGCTGGTCCCTTCAGTCTTCGTACAAATAACATGACTTTACACTTCTAAATTGCATGCGTGCGTAAGCCAAAGTCCAATTTTGCTTGCAGGTGATACACGTCCTTCCCATGGAAGTGATGTCAATATAATGCGACTTTCTTGTATTTTGTTAGGTGATTTTTGGCTCGATAATAGATATTACTTGGCAAAAAGTTGCAAAAGCGGCACGAGAGAACTGTTCAAGAACACCAACTGGACATCCTTAATGTTACATCTGGCATTTTAACCGGAGATTTTTAGTGTCACGTCTGGACATTTTTACCGCATTTTACTGTTTTAGTGGTTTTTGTGTCTAAAACAAACCAACTGCATTAAATTACACATGAAAAGTTTTAAAATGTATGTACCATCATGCAAAATGACTTTGGTGTATGCACTGCATGCAATTTGAAAGTGTAAAATTATGTTATTTGAGACTGGGTTGTTATGGTTCCAACAAAAAACAAGCAACTCTGGCATCACTCCAAAGATGGATCGATCCATCTTCAGCTCTCCATCTTGAAATGGCCACACCAATGTTCACCTCTCTATTATCAGGTTTTAATTTAATCTCTTCCCTTTTTAAATCCTGTTCTTTAATATTGTCCTGTTGTGTCAGCAGGTATAAAGATGATTTTATGTACTGTACATGACTTGGTCAATAGCTAACAATGCACACAATACAGAGAAGGGCCTTTATGCCCTGACCTCGGCTACCCATATCTCAGATTTGCCAAGTGATTTATAAAAAGTTTAGTGTAGATATCTTCAGTGGCAGTTTTGGAAGTTGGAGAAACAACATTTATGATGTTAACAAGTTATGTCACAGGACATGCTCTAAATCTAAATCTGTAACCACGAATTAAATGCAAAACTGTAAGCACCTCATTCTTTCTTGAAGAGAGGTGAATTTATCATGCAGCTGTAGCAGACACATGCTAATGACAACAGCCTGGTTCTGCTGGCTAGTCTAACCAATCTATTTTCTTCAATTTATTATGAGAAAATTGTAGTTAAATGCCTTGTGAGCAATGACTACAATCACGTGAAAGCTGTGTCAGGGATGAAGCACATTTAGCTGCTGCAGATCAGTGCGCTGATTTAGCTACCTAGCTCACAAATATTAGCCTGCAAAATTATCCAGCCTCACATCTACCGTCATATAAGAAGTTAACTCATTACCTATCATTTTCACGTAAGCAGAGTATGTTCAATCTCTGTGTAGGCTAATGGTAATTTTTTACACAATTCTGTTTTGCCTGATGAATCTTTTAAAAGCGTTTTGCTTCCATTTTCATGCTAGCACGTCTTTTTTTTTCGTCCAGTCATTTCATCGTTCATTTTTTCATTTCACATGCTCTTATTTCTTGAAGAAGTAATCAGACAGAGGTAAAACATACTGTGTTTGGTATATTAAACAGATAAGAAAGAGAGAAATAATTAATTAAATAAAAAATGTATTGCATAAATGCTTCATATATATGTTTCATATTTACATTTGTCGAGAAAGTATCAAATTAACAGCCTTTGTCACTTCCAAAAACAAAACACATCAATTATTGTTTTTATTATTTGGTTGATCAGTATTCTGCTATATCTATTACTGACAGAATCACAAATTCATATATAGGACAATGCTGCAGAGGATGATTCGACATTAAAAATACCTTACACAATTTGTGGGACAACTTTTTTTCTTTCTTTTTTTGACTCTGTCTGACTATTCATAGTCAGACAGAGTCAACACTTCTAACCCTGCCTGTGTCACTGTTCTGTTCTCTCCAATTAGTCACACAGAGTTACACTTTCTTCTGTTTTAAAAATCTCCACTTGTCATTCTTCTATTTCCCTTCTGTCCTCCTCGGCCTCACTCTGAGCTCACACCTTTCTTTGCTTTCTTGTGTTTCCTTTTATTTGTCTTCCTGTTATTTTGTCCCGACACCTTTATCCTTACCCTCTCCTCGTGTCACTCCTGGCCGTTAATAGTTTTCACACCCTGACAGGCAGACATGACCGCGTCATGGAAACCAGGTTACCCACGGTGAGGGCCACTATATCTATGTTGCGTGTTTGAGTGTGTGTATACTGAGATGACGGGTAATGCTGTATGTTTTCGTTTGTGGATTTCTGTGGGCTTGTTGGAACATCAAGGCGTAGAAATCTGCTGGGAGTGACTGTGATGGCAACAGCATTATCAGGGCCACCAGGGGACACGTACTGTACACGCAAATACGGAAACAAACATGCATGTACAGTCACACAGAATCAGGCACGAACAAATGCAACATAACTAACACACTTAAACTCACTCACAGGAACATTTTCCTTCTGTGTCTTTGATCTTTTATTTTCTTTCTACACCGAGCTCACTCAGAGCTGTGACACTGTTTTCCCTGAGTCTGCTGTTTCAAAGTATTAATTGACAAATTCCTAGAAATAACTTGCTCTTCTTATTTCCTGGAAATCTTGTAGCCTACTGTGCTCCTTGCTCTGTAAAAAAACATTCTGCTCAAAGGTTTAGTTTTAAGCAGTGGCTGCATATGATTACCAAACAACTGATTTGTACAGTACATCAAATACAGTGTTTGTTGTCAACAGATTAATGAATTCCCTTCCCAGTAAGCTAATAGCTAGCATGGCTCCAGACTCTTCAAATCACTTTGTATGTGGTTAGCTAATAGCTAACAGATTGTAAAATGTGACTTAATGCACATATTTATGGTTAGGTAATTAGCAAACTGTCACATAGAAGTTGTGGCTTTAATAGAATGGGATGTGTTTAAGCACAAAGTAAAGTCAACACCTTTAACTGCAGTCAGCTAGCTTAATTCGTGGTATTTACTATCTTCATGTTTATTAGGTCCTTATATCATATGAGGTATTTTAATATCTTTATAAAATATTGATAATTCATATACCACTGCTCATCTGTCTCTATCTGTGAGGGTTAGCTCACATTTTCTATTAGTTTTCATGGAACCAGTCATTGAATGAGTATTTTCACATCATGTACCATTATATTGTGCCAAATGCCAGTCTATGCTCGATGCTGAATCTGCTGTCGTTTCACTCAATGCCTTTACTGTCTTTTCTATTACGCCACCATTGTCATGACTTGACAGTCATTTCCCATCCTTTCCCTCGTTATATAGATATGGAGTTTCCCCATGGCCAACTCCAGAGTTCCCACGTGATTTGCTTATATGTTTAAACTCTCCTGATTGAACTAAAGTTGAAAATGGATATTTGCATTTATCTGTTTTGTATCCAAGTAGCCAAAACCATTTGGTACAAACATACATTTACAGGGGCTGACACTGACTCAAAAGCTTGCCTGATTTCCGGAGCCAATTATAAGCTCAAATAAGCAAAAATCTATATCCCCCAAAGTAAAGCCAAATCTTACAGCCATATAATGGCGGGGGTAGTCCTCTGGTGTCCGAACACAAACGAAAATTACACTGCAATTGGCTCGCTAGATGCACTGACAATGATGATGTTTTAATGAAGTGAGAGCTGCGATGCCTCTATTTCCTTATAAATTCATTCCAAGCAGATCTGACAGAAACTGAATTCAATCACACTTGGTTTGTTTTCTACTGGGGCCTGTTGAGTTGAAACTGACACTCGCAGTAGAGTGAGGCGCTTTAGAGAGAAACATCCACCAGTTGGCTTGTTTTTATGTTTCTGGATATTTAGTGCCAGCGAGGGAAAATATTACAGCGAACACCAATGTACCTGCTTACAGTCCTCTTTGTTGCAGCAGAATAAATTTCCAACTAAATAACAGTTATGGGAAATGGTGTCTGTGTGTGTTTCACTGTAAGGGCAGTTCAGGATTATCGCTTGATATAGCCCAGCAGAAGTATCACAGTGACAGCTGCCCTGCGTGTGTGGCCTGTGCCTGTTGTTGTGTCTCTCTAACCTGGCACTGGTTAAACCTGAGCCTGCTTGGCAGAGGAAACTACTGGAATGACAGAAACAGAGCGAGACAACAAAACCTGATTGTAGTGCTTGGTCATATATCAGGATTATTCTTTATCATCTCTCCATATTGAGTTGTTATACGGAGATATTGCAGAACATTTCTTAAATCAAACAAAGTTATTTTTGTGCCTAAACCTAACCTTACATTAACCATAGCATTGTCAGACCATAAAATTGATTTATTTTGCTAACACTGATTTGTAAATGTTCTGGATGATCACAGAAAATCAATGTTGTCCTGTTGATAGTGGCATCAGATCAGAAAATGCTACTACTATATATATTGTTCCCGAGGGCATAAGCAAAGACATATTATCATTGAATTTGCTTTAAAATGCAGTGAAACAATCGAGTGCGTTTTCTTTTTGTCATGTGGTTTTGGCTGCTTTAGTACATACCTTAAAAAAAATCTTCAGATTTGTTCTTTTCCATTGTGGAATTTGAAATACTGTTTGTAAGGCTCGACCAACCAGTGGGACAGCGACAAGAACAAGATCCCTCACTGGTACTGCTACCAGAATGAAACCATGGGTCTCTGCAGTTGTGGGCGAGAGTTTTATCCCTACGCAGACCTTTTGTTTCCATTTTGTAATGTTTGCTTCTGTATGTGTGCACACAATACGTGAGAAAGAGACTGTATTTGTAATTTCAGTATTTGTCATTGTAATTGTTCATCAGATATTTTTATATGCACACATACTGGACTAGACAGATACGGGAATAGATGGATTTTCTTTGCAGTCTTTTTCAAAGCAGGCTTTTCTCCCCTCTGCGGTACCTCCCTTAGCTCCCTCACCTTACCTTTAATATATGCCCTCATGTAGCCTTATCACCCCCTTCTACCACTTTTTCCTCCCTTCTTATCTTCCTGCCCTTACTCTCTCACCTTATCTCTCTCTCTCTCTCTCTGCTTTTCAAACTCGTCCTCTGAGGTGTGCACCAGAAATGGCAGAGGAATGGAGTTATCTTTCCTCATGTTCTGTATGGTGAGGATCAGGTCTATTCCAGGGACGTAGGGTGAGGTGGGGAGAAAGAAGGGGAGAAACTGGAGGGATGAGGATTCTCTCCCCACATGCATTAACCATGAGAGCAGAGCAGCAGCGAGGCTCCAGCCAGGCTAGAGCTGGAGAGAGAGAGGAGCCCTGGGCTAGCAACACACACCTGGACACACACACACACACACACACACACATACACACTGCACTTAGAAAAACAAACATGCATCCAGACATTTGCATACTTAAGTTAGCTCACATACACTCACATTGACACACATACACACATGTGCACATACAAGCGCATACATACACACAACATGAGTGCAGCTGCAAGCCCAGGAGTTCAAACTCAGGAATTTATAATGAGTTGCTTTAAATGATTAATGCCTTTTGCTGGCACTCACAGATGCCTGCAGACAGACAGCACCTACAGCATGCTGAGAAAGACTAACTCAACAAAAAGGAACTGTAGAGATGATGATGTGACCATCTCACATAACCTGGAGTCATTTGATTCCATGTTAATATAACAAATATCGCTCAATCTATCTTTAAGTAATCCTTTATGTAATTAGCATAAGCAAATCAGACACTGGTTAAGACAAAGTGAGAGTGAAAAATGGCTATCATTAGTTAACAGCATCAATATGTTTATCGTGCAGTTTGTGATTTATACTTTGGACATCTACTTTCTGCATTATATGACATTGCAGGTGATTCTGAACTGAACTTAAAGTCCAACTGAAATCACGTTTAATTATCCATCGTTGCAGTTAAAAATAATGTCAGTGTGTTTTTCAAATATATTGGTGATAGTTTTTTTTAATATTAAAATAAAGAAGAAAAGTCTTCAGGAAATATCAGAAATGTTCCTTTTTGTCTCAGCATGTTGGTGTCTTATTTGACTGACATGTGCTGTCAGGCTACTGGTGTTACACCGTATGGGACGGAGACAAAGTAAACAAACTGCTGTAGCTGCAAGTCATGAACAGATAGTGTGTCACTAACAGGGATTTTGAAGAGCAAAGACCAAACCAGCATCTAAGTGGACTGAAGTGACATTTTCAGGTATTACATGCAGCTTAATGTGCTGCAGCTGAACAGCTAATTAGCTATCTAGCCTGCTATCTGACGTTAGCGGTGCACTTTCCCCCCGTGAATGTTTGTTTGGTGGCTCGTTCAACAAGCACAGGTGCAGGACAAGATGTGTGCTCATGTTTGTAAGTTAGATAAGAAGGAGACTTCAGCAGGAAAGCTAACATGGGTTGTTGTTCAGAGTCTGTGGCTCTTGTGTTGTGTAGCAGGATGCTGTCAGGCTCAGTGTGACCAGCTGCTCTGCCTATGATCAAATGCAACTTTATTGCTTTATGCAAGATTTGATTTGCTGTATTGGAATAAGGACTCCAGCTACGTAAGCAGATGACGGAAAGGTTATTTTGGTTACTGATTTTTTCTCAAAAGAAAACACAGGGCAAGTGATTTACAGAGTAGATATGTATGCTGCAGTAGGAAAAATATCTGATTTAACGTCAGTTGAACTTTGAGTCTGGCTGTATTGGAAGAATAGCCTCCTCTTGCGAGTCTTGCCTGTGAGCCGTAAAACAATTTGGCAATAAAAATCAGAGAATTACAATCTCCAGTGACTGTCTTGTGGATTTACAAAGAAAAGTGCATCTCCATGACGACCACAGCTCATTTCCCTTCTTAATGGTGTCAGTTTTATATGTGGGCAGGTTTTCAACAAATGCTGTCAACTGCCAGTCAGCTGAGAGGAGTTGTTTAAGGACACAGCCTTAAAAAACTTCTGCTCCATGCTGTGTCACTGATCTCTTACGCACATATTTTTGTATGTGCACACACCTTTGATCACCCTCCCTCTCGGAAACAGACTCAAACACATGCAGACGCCACTGATGTCCACTCCTATCACACATCCACACAGTGAAATAGAGGAATATGCTGGAGATAAAAGAAGAAGAGGACAGGAGGAGGGAGAGCGGTAGTTGATGGAGAGGGAAAGACTGGCTATGGGGGGTTTTTAAAAGGCGGACTGGGTGCTGTCCCTGAGTGATAAGACTGTTTGAGGTGGAGGTGATACGACTCATTGACACTCTTATACCTCTGCAAACAGGTCTGCACTGTCTGGCTGTCTGGATGGCGTCCTGCATGGATAGATGTCTTATCTGTCTTTTTTCTCTTGAAGACTACTGACACTGGTGCATTGTCCTCAGTATCATGTCTGCCTCATGTGGTTGTTCAAGTCATCAAAGGAATCTAATCAAAGCAGAAAATTAAAATGTTACATCAATTAATCAAACTCTTTTAGTGGCTCACTCTTCCCCTCTGAGTAAAGTCTGACAAACTTAAGTGTGTCTAATTTTTATCATTACCTTTATTCTTCAATTCCAACCCGCCTAAACATACGTTCATCTACCACTGGAGAGATCTTCATGATGATGCCAGTGCGCCATGCGTGATGCACATTCGTCTGATTCTGCTGGCTAAGCGCCTATTCATTAAGGTTTTAAACTCCATGTATTTCAATGGAAGAAGGCAACTTGTAGGGTTTTGGTAAGCTGTGGGAGCACTGCGATGTCACAGAGCATGAGAGGAAAGCCAAAAATAATTCAAGCTTTTAGTTGATGCAGTAAAGATCATCTGTCAGACTGTAATGGGCCACCAATGAGTGACAAAGGATCTTATTTGTATTCCCATCCATTTTACATTGGCTACATCTGGTTGTGTGGGTGTGTCACTTGTTATGTGCAGCAATGGCAGGAAAACCTGCTTAAATGGAGTGCAGTTGGCATATGAGGTGACAGGTGTGGAAGTGGAGATGCTGTGATACACTTTAAATATTTTCACAGCTTTTAAGTGTTGGTAAAGACAGTATGGTAACTCTTCAGTTTTTGATGATTCAACTATAACAAGGCATGTGAAATGTGTTGTTTATTATCTTTATGATCATTCAATGTGCCATTTGTCTGCCACATTGAATGGAGTGGAAACCATGCACACTCAGCTCAAACCGACTGTGCTCATGAGGTTTTAGAGCACACCTATGGTTCACAACATAGTCTTGCAACAATCCTTTTGTCTTGAGGGCACCTTCTCTGTCTGATTAGGGACTTGAGTTGTTAACCTGCACCTTTTTTGGGATTGGATGTTGAGGATGTTCCCATGTGCAGCAAGTCCTTATAACTAAATAACAAAATAATTTATTAGTGCATTCCAAAACAGCCAGTATGAACGTAGCAAACTGAAATATCAAAGCCTTTTCTGATCTCCCACCCGTAAGGTCAAAGGTACCCTGCAGAGTTTCTGTGCACTAGCGCTAGGTAGGAGTGCTTTTAGGAGTGGGTCCCCATATTGTTTGTATTGTGCACACACACAAAGACACACATGCACATAAATGAGCACGTGGGTGACAGGATATAAATTATTTTGTTTCACACTGTTCCACTGACCGTGGGTGACGGTAACATGCAAAGAAGTGTAGCAATACACCAACAAAGGCCGTGAAGAAGAAGACTACTAGCAAGTAAACATGGATGTAAACAAATCAGGTTAAAAATATTTTTAAAAATTAGCTTTGGAAATATTTTAAGAGGAATTAAATGCACTCAACACGTTTATTGGACTTCAAGGAAAATTTGTTTTCAAGAAAACTCCACAGGGCACCTTTAAAGTATAGTTAAGGTTTCAGTATGAAACTGACTGTTGATAGGAGACGTCCGTTTACCAACCAGACCTCCACATCCTAACTTTTCAGTGCACTGTGAGGATACTACTTCCTGCACTGATGCTGAAAATAAATTTTGATCATATTGAGCTGTTTTAACAAATAACCAGTGCTGCTGCATGCGAGACTGAAGGGACTGTCTGAGCCAAATATGTAGCAGGTTGACTTCCCTCCAGACACAGAGAAACTCTTATGTCAGTTTTGGAGACCTTTAAGTTGCAGAGCTCTCTTTAATGTATAATTGCCAAGTTGAGGTTCAATCTGGTCTTCCACCAGCTTGCTTCTCTCTCCTTCACTGGATTTTTTCTTTACTAGTCAAAAATTGATTTTTGCATTTTATTAAATTTCATGTAAGGGTACAGGCGTTGGGTTTTCAGTGGTTTCACCATCTGCTACTTTGGGCAGCTTTCGTGAACATCTAACATCTAAGTCCTCTACCCATTTTGGTTTAGGCACATGTCTTGTACTGGTGGGTAATTGTAGCTGGAGTTTAGGTAATATATTTATTTAATTTTCACTTTTTTGCAAAAAGTGATCAGGACACACTAAAACAAAATATGTACATTAGGACACCTTGTTGTGTATTATTGCTTATTTATTTGTTAATGTTATACAGCTTCTTGGAAAGTCAAGGATCAGGGATACTGGTTTAATCTCCAGTTTTTTAACTTGTTTTTATGAATTAATTTGACATTGTTATAGTGCCAGAGATTCACATATACTAGCTTAAATAGTTCACCAACCACTAAAGGTTCATTCTGTGTGAAAGAGCTTTTAATCTCAAACAATTTTCTTGATTTAATGTCATATGATCTAAATTTTGTTTCTCTATCTTTCATTGACAATGAAAACATAATTATAAATTATAAATATATTATTTTGTGGCAAAAAAATGGTTATTTAAAGACCAAAATACCAAACTTTACCTGAACATGAAATTCTTTCTTTACCTCTGTGACATGTGGTTGAAAGCTCAGGAAAAAAATAGTAAATGGACGTTGAATCAAGATTTTTTTTTGTCAAATATAACTATACATTTGGTTCAAAAGTATTTCTGTAATATCTGTCTTAATATCTATTAGACCCTAAACTTAAATTTGCCTAGTTGCATATAGTAGCAAAAAAAGAACAAAACCTCCTTTTCTCGTGTGTGTTGATACAAACCTGCAGAAGAGAAGAGGAAATGTACTGTATGTAACACATATTCAGTACATGTACACATATCCTGTATTGTATGTTCTGGAAACAAACAGGAAACATGATTTTCTCATTAAAAATGCATTGAATCCCACCGTCACCCTGCTTCTCTTTTCCTTTAGTCCTCCCATCTCCCCTCCTGTTTCATCTGACAGCTCCCTTTCTTCCTTTATCTTTTTCCTCCTCCTTTTCTTTCCCCTCTAATCCTCCTTTCTCCTCCTCCCATTCAATATCTATTTTTTACGTAGTCTGTTTATTTGCATTTATAAATTCTTCCAAATGCTTTATGAGTTCTTACTTTTCCCATACAGCCATCCATCCATTGCACGGTGGTATTGTTTTACAGTCTGACTCAAATCTACTATTGATCCGACAGCACAGGCTTAACCCCAGGCTTTTAATCACAAATTGCATGCAGGCAAGTACACACACACTCTCTCTCTCTCTTTTCTCTATCACTTTGTGTCTATCTATCTGTCTTTCTCTCTATCTACCTATCTATAGATATATGTACACACACACACACAGAGTTCACATAAAGGCTGTGGTCATATTAGATGGAACTCAAAGTGCTGAGGCAGATTTTAATTAAGAAACATGCATTATGGTGTGATTGTGGTCAATACAATCGACCAGTTGGGGTTATTCAGTGAAGGGAGGCAATGGATGAATGGCACAGGAGCTCTGTTTGTGTGTGTGTGTGTGTGTGTGTGTGAGAGAGAGACAGTGAAGATGGACACAGGAGTGTGTTTATGTGGCAACAAAGTGTGTACTACGATGGCATGATAAGAAGAGGATTTATGAAATTGAAACAGATATTGGTGCGTGTGTGTGTATCTTTGTGTGTCTTTGTGTGAGTGTGTGTGTGTGTGTGTGTGTGTGTGTGTCTTTGTGTGTTGGTGCACGCCCTCACAAGTGAGAGGTGAGTGTGTATTTATGACTTTCCCTTGGTCAGGAGCTTGCTGATGGTAATCACGCTGAGATAGACCTCTGTGTATGTTTGTGTGTGTGTGTGTGTGTGTGTATGGTCCATTCATCAGGACAAAGCAGAGAATGAACTGTCAGCCGCAGTGCTATTAGGACTTGAATGAAGGAGAAGTCGTTCTCTGTGTCTTCAGACGTTTCATTTCAAGGTTCAGACTCCAGTGGGCGTTTTTCCAGTCGTATTACTGGATAATATGAGAAACAAAGGAGAAATGCATAAATGTAGAATATGGTTGAGCAGTTTAACCAAACTCTTGAACATTTACTCCTTCTGTTTTTGTTATGTTATTTAGCTCAGGAGGCTCAATAACTGCACATAGATGCCTAAAGATATGAGTATCAGTCCTTCTGGCAGATACATGTGAATCATTATAGATTTAAGAAATTATAGCAATCTAAACCAAAATTAATTTAATATGAAAACTGCTGCTGTTGACAAATATCCCACCCTGTCTCTTGCACATATATACTTACATTTTAAGGAGAAAATGTAGCAGAATTATGGAGGTTCGCTTATAATAAACAGCATGAAAGTACTATAAACATACGTTATTGGTGTCTTGATGCTCATTATTGCAGGTTAAAGCGAGTCAACACATCAGGGTACACCGCTGTCCTATTTCCCAGCATCAACACACATCAAATCTCCAATTTTAATGAACAATTTTAACACATTCATTCCCCAGATCTACAAACAGTGCCCACTTGTGTCTGAATGGTGAACCTGATTACATGTGTTGCACCTAAATTAACCAAACCGTATTCTACAACATTCACTCTTCTTGAAGCAAATGAATGATTAAGTGTGATGTCACTCAACATTTTCAAAATGTCATTTATCAACTTCACTATGTATTCACCTTCATTTAAGTTGATAATTCAGCATCATTAAAATCTTGAGCATCTAATCTGTTAGTGTGTTCTAATTCTGTCAAAGAAAGACGTGCATGACCCGCCCTTTACACTACGTAGTGTGTTTTAATATTGATGCCATCAATCCTTTTGTTTGGTGCAGAAAGGCAGATTTATCCTCCTTTTAATGTCACCATAAATCTTTATAAATCATATTTGTAATATAACCACAGTAAGTGATGTCAAAGCTTTAAAGGTTGTACGAGATGGGTTCCTTTGTCAAAATTATTATTGTTAATTGTTTATCTGAAGATGACCACTGACTTTACCACTGGGTACAAAAATCTATACGTAAGTGTTAATTTGTACTCTGCCGGTTCACTACACCTTCATTTGACACAACGTATCACCTGTTTTATCATATACATATATTCATGTACTCTTCTTCACCTTTAGAGAAGAGTTTATGCGTTGTGGGATTGTAAATCGTGCTACTGCTATTGATATTAGACGTTCAAACACATGTATTATTCACACTTTACCCTCACTTACCCTTTATTTTTTGTAGCTTTTTACATTAGTTTTGAATTTCAGTTGTTTTTTCTTGTCACCCTGATAAGAGACGATCCACCTCGTTCTGTGATCACTCCTTTTTTCAGTTTTCCTCACAGTTCTGAATTCCTGACATCCAGAAAGTCTGATTTTGATTGGCTTCGTTTTGAGTGACTTAATTTCACCTACAGTAACAAGTATTTTTGTTTCACAGCATTACAAAAAAATAAAAGTCACTCTTTGCTTGAGCGAAACACAAAGCTCGAGAACATGTGACGTGTGTAGATGTGGGTATCAGGGTGTACTCTTGTATTTATACTATCTCTGAGGACCAGTTTTAAACCTTAAGAGACCCTTTTTGGTCAGAATTCTTGAAAAGGCTTTTTTGGGGTTTAGATTTACAGATGGGTTAGAAAGGTAATGATTAGAGTAGGTGTGTAGTGGGGGCTGAACGCATCAGGTCAGTGAGTGTCCTCACAAATATATAGTAAAAATAGAAATGTGCATTTTCGTGTGTGTGTGTGTGTGTTTGTATTTCCATAATTAGTTGTAGAATCTCAGTGCTTCATCATGGGAATATTTCCTGGAACGTCCTCTCTCTGTGTAGAATATTGATCAGCACATTAGTCTGCTGCCATGACTGCGAGCGACCAGACAAACTGTTCACTCACTGGACTCACTCTGCATAAGAGCCTCCACTCAAAGACTAAAAGTCAAGATAAACAAGGGACATACAGTGAACATATGTGTGCCCCCTTCAGACATGATGATGTTATTTTTAATATATTGCCCCTCCTCACAGACTGTATTCCTCATCCTAATAAATCTAATTTTTATAGTCATTTTTATGCAGTAATGTCCTCAGTAAATTCTGCCTCAATTTGTACGGCTGCTGCGTTTTTCCACAGCCTTTTAATGCTTTTGCACATTCGTTCATACATTTCTAAGTGATCCTGATTTATCTTCTTCAGTCAGATCACATTTGCAAAACCAAAAGTGATGCTCTGCTTACATTAGTCTTATCACAGGGATCATAAACTTTTTGTCTAATCTGTGTTCAAATGCAGACCTTGAAAAGCATGTTTTGCAAGGAAAGTGTTTTTTCTTGCTTATTCAAGCTGTTCAGTTAATTTACAGACTCACCATATTACGTTTCTTGTTGCTTTAGAAGAATCAAAAAGGTTTAAGTTTTCTCATCTAGCTTACAAAGGGGTTAGTGAGAAGTCAATCAAGCACAGTCTGTTCATGAGTCTTGAGAGACGTCTAATCAGCCAAAGTAAGTGAAAACACCTGCGTGGGTGGACCATGAGTGTGAGTGGCTTGAATATGTATTACATTAATCAGCATATTCACATACAGATTCAAATTCACTTTTTAATGTACTGTTTGTTTTACAATTTGTAACCTGATACTGTATATAAAATGGGTCCATACATAAACTCAACTCAACCTAAAAAGCATCTGTTCCCCTCTCATCCCTTCTTCTCTCATTCTCTGTCACTCAGTATTGATCTCTTTTTCCTCCACTCCTACTGTTGTATTTTTACCCTCCTTCCCTCCCCCCTTCTCTTCCTTCCCTCCTCCTCTTGCCCTGAAAGGCTGCACACCATGTTGACAGACAGGTCTATTACTGTATATGCTGTGTAAATGCCCCTATGTGGAGGTGCATATGGATTCTGCAAGCGCATGTGGGTATTTGTGTGTCTGTGTTTGCATAAAGTGTTTGTGTGTGTGTGTGTGTATGGTCCATGTGTTAATGTGTATGTAGCCTGTTCCCATGACAGGGAAAGTGAGCAGCCCAGACTAGACCACAACACCAAACCACAAACAGCCTCTAACGCCTGCAGCGGACTTCATTTACTTTACATTACATGTAACATTTCCAGCCACTCTGAACCAATTACCACCCGTGACAAGTTATTTCAAGCTCACTCTTGTGTAATAAAAGCACCTGTAACCGTGCGTGTTGTATTTCTATAGTAGACCCTCTGCTGTTTATCCGTGGTGAGTTAGACTGTTCAATGAAAAATCTCATCTACTGTAATTTCTTAATGCAGCAGCCATACAGCAGTTCTACTCCTGCTGAGCTGTTGCTCTTTCTGCACCTCCCCCCGTAACTGAGAGCTGATGCAGATAGATGCAATTTTGCAGATACTTTCACAAGGACAACAGCTTGAACTTAGAAGTCGTGCTTAAAAAGTGATGCTTAAGAAAATAGTTCCTATTTCAGTCACTTCTTTTGCCCACATCTGACGCCTCAGTATCATGTGTGTCAAGGATGAAACTGTTCTCAGTGTTTTTGTGACAGAAGGCCAACTCAGAGGACTGTATTATGAAAAAACGGTGATGCAATTTTTGTTTTAAGTTATTTTTAAAATTGTTATTGAATATGAAGGTCTTTGATATGGATAAATCCTGAAGTAATATATAATTTTATTATGGCAGAAACCCTGACTGTAGTGGTATTTATCATCATATCGCCCACCCATAATGTCTTATATTCAGTTCTCCTTGAACAAGAAAAAACCCTCACGCCATTTGAAATGGTATGAAGTATGAAACAGTTCGAGTTACTCCACACTTACCACCTATCATTAGACCCTCAGTCAGACTCGCTACGTGACCACTCACCACCCCGACCTCCACAGCCTCACAAGAATACAGCACTTGAATTGTGAGGTACAGAGGGATACTGGGCTAAAATCAGTGTGTAAGGTATTAAAGTCAAAACGCAGGTAACCTTAACGTATGTAATCGCTTACACATAAAACGTTTACAGGGACATACATGGGACGCCAGTGTTTGTTTCAGCTTCACTTCACAACACAGTAGACGCTACAGAATATAATATAAAGGTGCGACAATCTCACCTGCAGCTTGAAGTATACACTAAACTATGAATTTGCAGTACTCAAATGAAAGGAGGAACCAGTGTCGGATGGTTTACATGCGTGAGGGTCCAGTAAATCTGCTGAGATGCCCTTGAACAAGGCATTTATCATCTGAACGTTCCAGCAGAGCTGCCGGCGGTACAAGTCTGTGGCTGGTCCTGTGTGATCAGGCAGCAGGATGGTGAAGGAACAGTGAATGTTCACCAAAACAACTCCCTCTAAATAGACAGTATTCTCAAAATAAAATATAACTGATAGTGTCATTAGGAAGTAGTTTATAATATTTTTTTCTGTGTTGCAGAGGTGAAATGTTTGCTGATGTTGTGAATCACACCTTTAGTTTGCTCCATTAAAGCGACTGTAACACCTGTTCAGTGCTCGTAGTGTCTGGAGATCTGTGACATGAATATTTAATGTTGACAGCTGGCTGCTGTGTATGTGTGTTTGTGTGTGAGTGAGTGTGTACTGTATGTGAATAATGTGAGTGGGTTTGTATTTGATGATTTAATTTCCCTCCAGGGATTAATAAAGTCATCTATCTACCTATCTATCTATCTATCTATCCATCTATCTATCTAATCCTGTCATTGAAGCCTAAAGTGTCAGATCTCTGTGTTTTCTGTCTCCTGATGACAGAACAGTGACTTTTCTTCAAAGGTTAGTGTGTGTGTTTCTGCGTCTGTATGTCTGTGTGTGTTTGTGTGGTTTTTATAGGGAGACGGAGATAAAGCCACTGACCAAAGAGAAAGTATAAAGATGTCAGGTATTATCCACCTCTACAACGATATTGGACCAAGACATCTATAACTATTTTCTTGAGTAGTGAGTAGCAGATAAACCAACAGGGAGATGTGGGATAACGAAAAGCAAGGGGAAGAAGGACCTCATAGATTTTCTTCTCCGTGGTGTTTTAGCTCTTTGATTAGATCTTGATCCTCCCACCTCCTCTCCTCTGCTCCTCTTGTCTCCTCTCTCTGTGTCTTCAGGCTAATTAATGACAAATTAGATTATAGAGTCACGGTGAACTCTGCTCCGTGGAACTTCCACTAGCCTCTCTCAGAAGTGGCTGCATGATATAGGCCTACTATTTTGACAGATATTGCAGCTGACGTACAGTTTTATCCATTTAATTGTTTTACTCACCACTCTGCTAATCTGTAAAGCCAGTTGATATAACAGTGCAGTGATTCCAGCAATAGGAAGTTTATTAAATCTTTTAAATTTGCTCTCTTTGTCTGGTTGCTCTTCTTCCTCAGCCCGTCTCACTCCCAACTCGTCACATATTGAAGCTTGGTCAGGACCCCGTGGCGTCACTTTTTAACACACTGGGAAAGATTAAGTGTTGCGTTTAATGCTTACAGTTTCTTCACTTATGATTTCAATTTATCTTGCTGTTTGTAGAGGGTCGACATTGATTAGGGTACTTTATTGTATACAGAATAAACACCAAAAAAAACTTGGTTGATTTGCATCAGTACTAAAAAGCTCCTAAACAAACTCCATCCTGCTAGATGGCATTTCTGCTGGGAATCGTAGTGAGAGTATTTTTTCACATCATGAAACTTGCAAATTACATTTTTGATTCGTTTTTCTCCATGTCAGGACTTCCATTACTGATTATAATGCAAATATTTCTTACTAACTGCAATATCTGCATAAATTTGATTATCATTAAATGCATTTTCCTATAACTAAATCTGTTCAAGCATTTAACACCTGTAGACCTGGTGGAATGAATCCAATTGAAGGCTGTTCTTTGTGTGTGTGTGTGTGTGGGTGTGTGTGTGTGTGTGTGTGTGTGTGTGTGTGTTAGATACACAATACTGACAGAGTTCAGCCTGAATAAATAGACCTGACCTCCAGGTTAATGATCGGCACAAGAGGAGCTCAGACCTCTGTGTATGTGTGTGTGTGTGGACAAATGAATGGAGAGCTGTCTGCAGAGAAATAAGAGTAACAGCAGCAAAGACCAAAAAAAAAAGGAAAAATGATCAAGGAAATCAGAGCCCTGCAGGTTTGAGAGGAGAGCTGAGTTTATAAACTGAAGACGAGAAGCCGCAGTCATAGTCTGCAGTGTGTGGGTGTGTGTATGTATGTCTGTGTGTGGGGGGGGCAGTTGAAAAGCAGCACTAGCAGCCTGTGTGATGAGGGTTTTTTCGGGTGTTTTGGGTATTCGTGTTTGGCTGTGTGTGTGCTTGTAAGTGAACCCAGCAGCCTACTTTTTACAAGTAGGTAACCTGACTCTCCCGTCAATGCCGTTCTACTTCCTGTGTTGAAATAAGAGGCTAAATTTCTAGTCCGAAATAATTAATTTGTGACTTTTTTAATTGATTTAAATAATTTGCATTTGCAGCTTTGTGTGACACTTTGTAAAGGGATGCAGTTTCTTTACATGATGATGGTTCTCTTCCCTAAACACAGAAATAACGTTTTATGTTGTTGCAAAGTGTCTCAATCTTGTCTCGAACCAACAGTCAACATTAGTTTCTTTTTCACATGACCACAATCTTCCCCTAACCATAAACAAGTAGATTAAGTTGCCCTAAATCAATCAGACCTTAACCATGGAGGTGGCTGATTAGAAAATATGAGTCATACTCATACTGGTAATATCAATCATTTTGGAAGGCAGTGACAAACTTATGTTGTCATTTGGTATGAAGATTTGTTACGTCTGCATTTGCAACACCAAATAGAATTTACCTCCTTTTGTGAGTGTCTTAGCTGAAAGGGACAAAAAAAGGACTCAGTTTACCAAGTGCATCATGCAACCTCAGTGCATTTACATATGAACTTCAAATATGGGATGTTGAATACCTGTGGACATCAAGTTTGAGAATGTAAATGTAAATGAAACAAAAGTAAATTTTGAAAACTTTCACAACTCAGATTTTCATGGTCAATGTCGGCTCTGTGATGAAGATACAAAGCTTTAAAATCCAATTATACAAAAACAGGAAGAAATGGGCTGAAATTTAGATTTAATTTAAGAGATGAGTTAAAGGAAAGAACTATTATTTTTTTCTGTTTCTTGAAAATACTGTACTGGTTTCCCTCTCTTTTACATTTCTCCCTGCACAGTCAGCGTGCTTGAAGATTGTCAGGATTCATTTTCTTCCTTTCAGAAAAGACATTTGCAGCCATTTGCTCTTGCAGTAACTCCCACAGGCCCGAAAATTGCCTGAGCTGGCCGACACGCCACATGCAAGCTGATGGGGATATGTGACTATCTGTGTATGTGAACCATACACAGATGGGCATAACTGGGCTATCACTTATGGTGACACTTGCACTCTAATACTTTGAGGTACATAAGACACCTGTCAAAGCTGTCCTGTGACGGACTTATCAGTCATCAGTCTCTGTCAGAGCTGTGGTTTTACATAAACATAGGGGTGGGGACCCTGCAAAGGGCCTTTGGGCAGTTTTACAGGGTCAGAAGATGATGATTGCTGATAAACAATGTTGTCTGCTGCTTCAGTTTCAGGGTCCTGGTATTGTACATGTTGTCATTTTTAATGTTATTAGTAACACCTGTGCTGTTCTTACTATGACATGTCAAAATGTCTGCTGTGAAAAACACGACAAACAAGACATTTATATATATATTATTTATTGTATTATTAAGAAACATGAGCTAGTTTATGGTAGCAAAGATCAAACAGAGGCAATATTCTACCACCAAGCTAAATATCGACTCTGTTTTGTATTTTGGGCATAAGAGCTTTTAAGTTTTAAAGTTTTCTTAACCTTTGCAGCTGAGATGTCTTTCAGCTCCACCCACTCACTTGTAGCACTCTCCTCCTGGGTTAGTTGTTGCATTAACCGGCAGTTGTTATATTTTCAGTCACTACATGCTGCTTCCTGGCCAACTTTCTCTAGAAAAAGGTATTTTTCATCTCGGTTGGACTCCGTGGTTAAAGGTTAAGTGAGAAATAACTGAATAAAAACTCTATCAAGGTTTGGCTTTGTGCTGTAGCTCTGCGTAAGTGTACCTATTTATCATCTGATTGTATTATGTTATTGCAATGACCAAGCATCCTGCTGCACTCCGTTTAGAAGTTATTTTGCTAGATTATACTACTGTACATGCTGCACACTAAACAGTATGCTGTTTATACTCAATTGATTTAGCTCAGACTGCGGTATACCGAAACAGCACAAATCATGTTATGAATGTAAAATGAGCTGAGCTGCTTTTATACGGGACTATTGGCCTCATACAAAGAGTAAGAAAATTCAAAGTCAAACTCAGACTGCTAATTTTGTTGTTATGCAACACTCTAAATCTGAGGTGTGTGCCTTTTTTTTAATTAGCTTAAATGCGCCAGTGAGCACCTACAGTAAAAAGGGCTAACAAACATGTGCCATGCCCACACCAACAACCTTCTGTGTGATAGATAAAGAAATAGAGATAGATACTACCATCAGATTTTGTGAGCAAAAATACATAATTGGCACTACAGTTCACATCTGTGAGTTAGTATAGCTAATGCTTCATCACTGCAAACTGTACATTCAGTTCGGTTAGAAAAAATAGTGTGATGTAAATAATATGCAAAAATAAATCAGGAACATGAAGCACACAGGTTAGTAGATCTGCACTGTGAAGCTTGTAGCTACGTTAAAGGATCAGTTCACCCAAGAAAAGGGGAAAAAAAGAGTTTTATCACTTGCACAAGTGGAATCATGCAGATAGTTTTGGTTTTATTTGTCCAGGTTTTTAGATATCAGTCTCTGAGATTTCTGCTGTCACTCTAATACAACGGATTTCAATGTGAACAGTTTTCATTGGAACTATTTTTTTCACCAAAGCAATAACCCCTATGAAAACTGTTCATGGACTATCCAGAATAATGGGGACTGGAAAGGCAAATTGCTGTTAACTTTTTTAAAATTTAGTATGTTGATTCTGTGAGCAACGCAAATGAATAGACTGGAGGAAGAGACTAGAAGTTATTTGCGTGGTCAGATACCACAGGAGTTAAATGACAATTTTTTGTTTTCATAATTTGAAGAAATAACCCTTTAACCTCCCCCCCAAAAAACCCCTTAGCAAAGCGATTCTTCCTCGTCTGTTCGAAACACTACTTAAGCGTAAGAGATTCGCCGGTTTTGAAGCAGAAGTGGATATTCTGTGCTGCTGTGCTGTTGATTAAGTTTGACATTATGAGAGCTGAAGAGCTGCCTGGATTAAAAAAACTGCTGACTCCTTTCCCTCCACTGTTCGCTCGCTCTCCATCTCCTCCTCACTCTTTCCCATCCCTTCATCTCTCCATCCCTCGCTCTATCCCTCATTCCTTCAAGAGTCTCTTGTGATGTTGGTTATGTAGCAGAGGGATAGACAGGGACTCATTAAAATCAGCTCCCCCCTTTCTCTTCCTCTCTATCTACCCTCATCTCCCTCTTGCCATCTTCATCAGATGTAATTATGGCAGCACAACGTGGGAGGACCCTGCGTGGCAAAATTATACTTTCAAATCTCCTTTCGCTTCAGCTATTAAAGGAACGAGACCTACATTTTCAACCCGATCAGAGAGAGAACAGAAAAAATGGGGGCAAAGACGGAAAACAAGAAAAATGGGAAATAGAGGGATAAAACAGGAAGAAAAGAAGCAGAGAGGAGAGGAGAGACAGCTACAAAGAGAATTTGTGAAAGGAGGAAAGGAGGATGTCGGGCTGTAGCAGTGGCTGTAGCCGCTGAGTTAACAGAACATGGGATCAGTAATGCTGTCAAGCTAGAAAATGCCAGACAGCAAAGCAGGCTGGGACAGCACAGAGGGAGGAACTGCTTAGTTAGGGTACGTGACTGATGCAGGCATTTTTTCCCCTTTCCTCTCCCTGTGCTCCATCCTTTCCTCTCCATCTTCCCTTCAGATGTGAGGAGCCACCTTGTCCCGTAGCACCTCGCAATATGAGAAAAATAGAGGGGGTTCAGCGGATAGTGGGAGGGGTGTACTGTATGTATGCGCACTGCATTGTGGGAAGGAAAGGGGATGGGAGAAACGTGCAGAGATTTACTAGCTTTGCCCTGGTTGCAGAGGAGCTAAAATAGCAATATATATGGTCGCTGGGTTGCGATGGAGGATGCAGAGCTACAGTAGGACAGACAAGACAAGAGCAGGTTGACACAGTTCGGAGAGGAGCTGTGTGGCTTTTTTTTTTTTTGCAGTGGGGAGATATTAGAGAGCCAAGCAAGGTCCGGACACAAGGGTGTATCAGCTCTCATCTGGAGGAAGAAGAGAAGGGAGGAAGACAGGAGAAGAAGATGAGGAGGGGTGATGCTTTTTATTTTATTTTTAGATGCAGAGTTATTTCGTATTCATTTCATTTGACTGTGTGTGTGTGTGTGTGTCTCTTATTATGTCTCTATGTGTCTTGCTTATGTTGAAATGTCTGTGTGCGTGTGTTTGTGTGCGAATCTGTATACCCGTGTGGATTTCTGTGTGTGTGTCTGCGAGAGATGCACTGTAATGCTTTCACTCATGTTGTGGGTTCGGCTCAGCAATCATTCAGCATTGCAGTCAATTTGTGGTTGATTTATCTCTCTCCTTCTATTTCTGGTTGATTACAACTGTTCTCTCTGCACTTCTGTTTTCCACCGGAGCAAAGATGGACCGTATTCTATGTGTAGCCATCCAGATGCACTCTCTCTCTCTCTCTCTCTCATCTGCTACTTTGAAGTTGGATGAATGAATAGTGTCCATGTGGTTTAGATGATAAGAGACACTCGTGCGTCCTGTCTGAGTCAGCAATTATATTTAAGGAAATCAATAGCAATCAGCTCTGAAAGGGAAAATGAATGAATCATTGTGATGTTTCATATCTATACTGCCCTCTATCTTAGGCACAAACCTATTTATTCTCTTCCGTATTCTTTTCCTGTTGCTTCATATCTTTCTTTTACCTGGTTTAAGTACAGTTTTGTGTTGCTGGTACTTATCTTATGTCACTACAGCAAACTAACAATGTCATAACCTCTTCACAGTCAGTACAAAATTTTTTTACTTCCCAGCATTGAATTAATTTTAAATTCCAGTGGACGATCCAAAGTTCTCAAAGATACAAAGTCTTTCAGTCTTGTTTGAACAAGCTGATACAGAATATATATGTGACACTGTCAGACAGACAAAATAAAATTATTTTTTTATTTTTAATTATTTTTAATAAGTTAAAATAACATCAAACCACTCCGTTTTCTGTTTGCAGGTCCAGGAATGGCTGTGCTTGAATTGTCAGATGCAGCGGGCTCTTGGCATTGATATGACCACGCCTCGCTCTAAAAGCCAACAGCAGATTCACTCTCCATCCCACCAAGCCAAACCCATCGTCCAGCCTCAGCAGCCTGCACCACAGCCAACGCAGCCGACAGCAGCAGCGCAGCCCAAACCATTGGCACAGAATCAGCCTACCCAGCGGCAGCAGCAGCAGCAGCAGCAGCATCCTCCGTCTCAGCCCTACGGCCAGACTCAACCTTACTCCCAGTCCCAGCAGTATCCCCAGTCTCAGCCCCAGTCTTACCCTCTGTCCCAGCCAGGGCCCCAGACTCAGCCTCATACCTCCCCCGGTTTACAGAGACACCCAGCACCTGGCGGCCCCCAGACTCAGACAGGGCCCTCTCAGCAGGGAATGAGGTCCGACCCATACTCCCAGAGAGGTCCAGGAGCTCCAGGAGCTGTTGGAGGTCCTGCAGGAGGCCCCAGCCAGCCTGGAGGTCCACGGATTCCCCACCCTGGCGCTGTGCCACTCCCTGGCTTGACCAAAGCGCCCTCCCAACCCGATTTGGGTCGCGGTTCTCCGATGCACCAGTCCATGGCACGGCACCATGACCAGACCAGAAGCGCCGGCTCCTCCCCAGCCCACAGGCCTCAGAGTCAGGCTCCGCCTCCTGCGCAGGACGGCCTGACCAAGCTGTTTGGCTTCGGCGCATCGCTGCTCAATCAGGCTAGTACCCTAATCAATGTCGACCCTCTACCCACCGCCTCCACCCAGCCCAGCCCTGCACGAGGCAAGGTGGTGTTTAGTAATGCAACACCTGACAACAGGCAGCAACAACAAGGGGCCCCGGGCGCCAAACCATTCGGGATGGGGGGCCCTCATGCTCCAACTCAAATGGGTGGCCCTCATGCACCGAGCCAAATGGGAGGCCCCTATGCATCGAGCCAAATGGTAGGTCCCCAATCAGGTGGTCCACATGCGCCAACCCATAAACAGACCATGCCCCATCAACAAGGCATGTCGCAACAGCAGTCGCCTGTACATCATCAAAAAGGGCCACAGCAACCGCAAGGACACCAACATCAGCAAGCACCTGCACATCTGCAGAAAGCGCCGCAGAAGCAGGAGCCAGTGGCGGCTCCTGCACCCGCTCCAGAGCCTGTGAAGCCCAAAGTGAACTGTCCTCTTTGTAAAACAGAGCTGAACATCGGCAGCTCCGACCCGCCCAACTACAACTCCTGTACGCAGTGTCACAGCCAAGTGTGTAACCTGTGTGGTTTCAACCCTACGCCACATCTGGTGGAGGTAAGAGGATTGTTATATGTGCACATTCAATACAGTGTTCACGCAAAGTCTCTCACACATTTGTCTCTCACCATATTGTCATTCACTTATATTTGAGAAGAAGAACTGAACTCACACACACACACACACACACACACACACACACACACACACACACCTTCCAGACAATCGATACCATTCAGCACAAATAGAAAATGCTTTTCATTCCACTGTTGGACCTCCTCTTCCTCTTCACTGTGTGGATGCTGTTAGACTTGAACCTCCAATCTTTCTCTTTCCTCTGAGGAATTCACTCTCTTTTCTATTTTCTTACTCTTTTTTCATGATTAGTGTTTAAAAGCATATATTTCATTTCTTTTTTCTTTTTTTTTTTCTTTTACAAATATCTTCCCGTGACAACCCAAGGTTGTCTTTTTGTCTTTGGTCTTTATTTCCATCTAGCTACCTTACTGCTCCCCTCTCTATCCCTCGCTTAAGTCTTGCCCCTTTCTTGATTTTAGTGTCTACTGTTTGTAATTTTATATACATGCATACACATCTACATCTATCTAACTAAGCTTGGCTTAGTGTTGTTGGATTTTTTTTACCATTGATAATTTAATTCTAATAGAAATTATTCCTAAATGCAATGATTAATTATGTTAATTTTTTAACTGATTATGTATTAAGTGCCATGCTTTCTTGATAATATTAACCCTTTATTATATTCGTTTCCTTTAAATTTTAACCCTAATTATCTTCATTATTTCTTACTAATTATCTTACTAAAATAATCTCAGTTATTGCTCAGTGAGAAATGACAGTCTTACTCCCAGCATGTTAAAGCACCATTTGACATTCATTTGTCAAATGATCTGTTAAAATACAAATTTGACTTTCAGTTTGAATGTTTTATTCATAGACTGTATAAAAATATGGACGTAGTTACCGTGATGTCACACGTTGGTTTCTGAAGAGTGGTTCTGAAGCTCAAAGTGAGCCACTCCGGCCGTTGCCATCTCGGCAGTGCGTGACGCTGCCTACCTCCCAGCCAATCAAAAATGGGCAAAGAGGCGGGCCAAATGGCTGAAACAAGCCACCTAGCGACTGACGGACCTGTCGCTCAAAGCAGCCATGTCCTTCATTATGCATAACTTTACGGCTTAATAAAATTCACCCCCCATACAGTTGTCATGAAAGGGTAAATTAGTTATAGAGACCAAAACCATTTTTTGTACCAGACTGTAAACATGTTTATTTCTGCTGTAAAGTTGGGCATTTTAACATGGGGGTCTATGGGGATTGACTCGGTGGCCATTCAAGGAACTGCAGCTTTTGGCACTTCCGCATTGGCTTCATTTTTCAGCCCCGGAGGTTGCTGCTTGGTTTTATGATTCTTAATTAAATGTCTTGTGAACTTTGCCTTTTTCTATTCCAGAAGTAAGAAAACCTCATTAAAAATAACAGAAACACTACTCGACAGTAGTAGTCAAAAAAAAAAAAAAAAGATGTAACATCTTTGAATGTCGAGTTCAGACATGTCAATAACAATAATGTTGTAGACAGCAGAGATTACAGTTAATAAGTTACCAAGATGTAAGTATCCGTGCTGGTCTTTTTTTTTTTAAATATTTTTTTGATCAAATAAAGGTTTACTTTACTGATGGCAAGGGCTGTAGTGGATAACAATTTGTCTATTTCTTCTACCATCTGCTTTGTTAGATATGATGCTACACACTAACAAGCTGTTTCCCAGAAAACAAGCTAACAACCAACATCCATTTAACTGGGAAACAATATTCAGCTAGTTTTCCACCCCTCAAAAAAAGTTTTTGGCTTGAGAATTAGATCTTTTAGTCATTGCAGCTGAAATGTATTTTGACAAATGTAAATATTATTGATATGCTGATCAAAAGTAATATCCTTCCACCACAGGTATATTTTAAAATAAAAACAGTAAAAAGTACAAACTTCAAGAAACACCAAATAAACTTCAGTTTTTTGAAGGATACTTGGTTCATAAGATGATGGGAAAGGAAAGATGAAGTATGAATAGAAGAGACAAATATTTAGAGCTGGAAACACAATGAGCAAGAAATGAAGATAGATGAGGGGAAGAGAGCATAGAGAGAGTGGAAAGTTTAGAAAAGGTGAACAGACAGAAGGAAGAGAGACAGAGAAATGAAGATAAAGAATGGAGACAAAGCAAAAGTGAAGAATGAGAGAGAATTAAGGTTTTTTTGAGAGAAGCAGAATCACAAAACACAGACATCCTTTTCAGTTATGCTTTCTTTCTTTCCTACAAAGTGATTGCGCTCATGGTACAATGAAACGAGCGTAAAGGGCCGACTGCACTCTCACCTCCCCTTTATCGATCCAGACACGAAGCTGAGAGGTGAAAAGAAGGAAGAGAGAAAGCAATAGAAACAGAGAGAAAGTAGGTGCAGGAAGTAAGAAGTATATAGGAAAGGAAGGAAGGAAGTATGTGCGGAAGAAGTGAGTAGTGCAGTAGGGAAGTACTGAAGCACAGAAGGAAGTCAGGATGCAAGGAAAGAAATATATAAAGAGGCAGGGAAGGAAAGAAGGATAGGAGTCATTAAGGAAATAAGGAAACAAAGGAAAAAGAAGGAAACTTAGCGTGTGAGGAAGAAAAGACAGAAAGAAGCAAGGATGCGTGTCAGTCAGGCAGATTGAGGCTTACTTTGAAGCAGCATGATGCCTTCAGGGTGTTTGGGGAGTACAGTTGTTCATAGTACTATACTGTAATGTGGTGTCACTGCCTCAGGATAGACCTAGAGATAATGTACAGGGTTAAATATAACTACTACTACTACTGTGTACTGGACGGTGGTAAATACATAAACACACGCGCATAGAGCTAACAGAGAGAATGGGTCAAAATGTTATTTAGACCGTGAGAAATCAAATCCATTAAAGCTGTCACAGACACATGCAGATAAAAAGAAGACGTACTATGTACAGCATGTGTGCGCGTGCATTGTGGGTTAAATCCTGAAGCTCTCCAGAAGAAGTGAGTGAAACAGAAAGAAAAGATATGTGGAAGGAGGAGAGGTGTTCAGTAAATTAGAAAAAAAGATAATGATGACACAGTGCATTTGTTAATTACTACTAGCCTTGGAGTGCTAGTCAAGCCAGTGAAAAAAATTATGTAAGAGGCAAAACTGCACGTGTTTGTGGTGCTGTTCAGGACTGAACATAAAGATGATGAAGTAGAATGATTAACATATAGAGAAAGAAAGGTATGAGAGATGCAAAGAGAGGAGAAGAAAACAAAAAAGGGAGGAAAATTAAGAGAAAAGGTCTCAGAAAATGATAAAGAGGAACTTAGAATGAAATTAAAATGAATGAAGAACCATTCAGAGACAAATAAAAAGACAGTTTAAGTGAAATGAAGAGTGAAGGCGCGATGGAAACAGACGGACTAAATAGAGGCTGAGAGGAAACCAGACATGTAGATCTGTATCACGTGAAGCCTCCAATCCAGACGGGAGAAAGGCAGTAACACACTTACACACACAAAAGACTATTGCAAGTAGGACAGTAGGGAAAAAGAAGGAAAAAAAATCAAGTGAGTAAAGCGGGGAGGGGAAGATGATGACGAAGGAGCGATGAGATCATAGAGGCACAGTTTGTGACCAACAGAGGTTTTGCTGATAGAGGTTTGACCGATAGAGGACATTTACGATACATATGTTCATCTGAATTCTAAAAGCCTTGATTTTCAAAAGATTGAGATTGATTTTAAAATTTCCAAAGTCCTAAAAATACATATTTTGGTGGCATGGCATTAGGGATAGCAGTTTCGGTCTGTCTGTCCCTCCATCCGTCTGCCCACCACCTTGGTCCAGACTGAAATATCTCAGTAACCAGATGGATTGCCATTAAATGTGCAGCAGATAATAAAGGTCCCTAGAGGATCGATTCTACTGACTTTGGTGATGCCCTGACCTTTCACCTATTGCCATTATTAGGTCAAGTTTTCAATGTGTCCAGTACTTTGGTTTATGACCAGATGCCTGCAAAACTAATGTCATTCCCATCAACCTCAGCTGTTCTGTGTTTAGTGTTAATTTGCAAATGTTATGCTAACATGCTAAACTAAGATGGTGGACAAAAAATTACAGCTGCTTAACTTCAGTATGTTAACGTGTCAAAGTGCAGTCTTACAGAGCTGCAACTTAAGCAACTAAATATCAAACGTTAAGGGGGACATATCGTGCTTTTTGTGATTTTCTGTTATTTTTATACTTATGATGTTGTATATATGTTAAACATAGAAAGTTCCAAAACTTGAGGTGAACGAATGTAAAATGCTCCCTGAAAGTCAAAAGCCAGGCTGTCCGTTCTTTAGCCTTTGTTGCTAAAGATTGTTCCATGTGTTGTTCATGTTGTCCACTCCCGTGTTTCATATTGGATTCAGGCTCAAACATGTACGGATGTATTTCAGAAGTTTCCATTTAGAGTAAGGAATGAGAAAAAGAAGTGAATTCACACTGTAGCTGTTTTTTGATGTAGCCTCCTGAGAAGTCGTCCGGGTGCTGGCCAGTCAGAACAGAGTGGGCTTCATACGGAGGGGCCCTTAAAGAGACAGGAGCTAAAACTGCTTGTTTCAGACAGAGGCTGAACTGAGGGGCTGCATAAAGAGCCAGTATAAGATCAATAAGAAGTTTGTTGAACTGTAAATCATGCCAAGATATTCCAGTCGAGCCCCAGAATGTAAATATAGACCTGTAAATGAGCATGATACGTCCCCTTTAATTAAGTCCTGCATTAGCTCAATAACTGAATATTTGGGCCCAATAAGTTCTACTTTTCTATTTCATTTTATAAAAACGTAAGGCCCACTCAACATTATTAAAATAAACTGCAAACTGCAATACTCCCAATATCTAAAAAACATTAAAAAAATAGTGAAAGCAATTAAGAGGCAATATGAATTTCCCTTAGTCATACCGTACGTATAACGTAGTTCAATTGACAGTCGGGCACAAGTTCGAATCACCATGAGTTGGTGACAAACCCTCAGTCTCATATCAACACGGAGATGACCAAGAGAAGCAAATAAAAAACCAGAGTGGTCCCCAAAAAGGCACATTACCTGAGGAATTTATAGCAAAGCTCACTGAACTGTTTGAAACGATAAGTCCCCTCAGCTGTCAAGACTGAATATAACCTTGTGGCTTTGCTAAGGCAGTGCAAATGAGTGGTGGTGTTCGAGAAAGACAAGAACACTGTGTGATAGAGAAACACGAGGGGTAGTGCCTACTTGATTTATCAATAATTCAGCAAAGGTTTTTTTATATAAATAGCATAAGAGATGAAATATGTAAGGAGTGGCAGTGTCTCCTGAAAGAGAAAAGTAAAAAGTCACTGGGTTTATTCTGCTCCCTCTGTCCTGTCTCCTACTCTACTTAATCACTGCCGCCCAGCCCATATTTCCTTCCCTTTTCTAATACTGTGACATATTTATTTGACATATTTATAGAGAGAAAGGGGAAAGTCAGCTTTCTACTCTCCACACTCCTCATCTTTGTCTTTGCTTTTCCTTTTACCAAACAACACTCCACTCACTATTTTATTGCTCACGCATACTCGCCAACACTACTGACGTACTGACTGCCACACCTCATAGCATTTTTAGTCATTTCAAATAAATGAATGTTGTTTTTTTTTGCTTTATCATTATTGTGTCACCTCCTGTTATTTGTCAAGGTTTTTGAGATGGTCATGACATCTCTAATTCTCTTTTCTCTCAGTCATTTCCTTCCTTCGTGTCTTTCCTTTATTCGTCATATAGAACCATAGAGATTAGAAAAATGAAGCAATGATATTTGTTTTTAAAAAAAAAAATCTAACTGAGCTTGAAAGGGACAGGGAGTGTTTCAGGAACGGAGGCGTGTGTTGTGTATATTTCAAAAATGTGCACATGTATAGTTTATGACACAGTCTGAGCTCTGAATTTAACATGAAAACATTAAATAGTGAAGCTCAGCGTCTGGTGATAAAAAAAACAACCTCTTCTTTAAGGTCTGAATGACGACACACCATGACACACACATACACATACTGCACACACACACACACACACACACACACACACACACACTACACACACACTGTATAAGCAGGTGCTAGTGAATGAGTGAATGAGGCCATTTCTCTGTCCAGTTTGTCATTCAGGCTTTCACAGCTGTCATCGCTGCTGTCGGAACAATTATTAGGATTACTGCACCCATTCCACCTTGATATGTGTCTGAATGTGTGTGTGTGTGTGTGTGTGTGTGTGTGTGTGTGTGTGTGTGTAAGTTTTCATTTGTGTGTGACTCCACATCTGAAGTGAAATGATTAGGGATTGTGACATTTAATCTGCTGATGTGTGTTTGTGCACATGCGGTGTGTTTGTGTGTGCAGGGAAATGATTGGAATTCCGACATTTATTCTGTACAGGTGTGTATACAAGGTATGTGTGTATGTACGTGTGTGTGTATTGTTATGAGTATGGTACATGAAACTGCTTCTCCTCCCCAAACGAGACCAAAGTTAATTGTGTGCTCAGGCCCTCCTCATTGACACTCATCATAAAGTGAACCAGTGCAATGATGAAATGGTCGGCTGGCAAGTTGCCCTGGATGTGGATCCGTAATTACAGTAGTTAGCGACAATAGCTCCTCTACGGCAGTGGTAGCGGGTGCAAAGCTAGCATGACCCAGTCAGAATGGACATAATTATGGTTGAAAAATATTGGAATATCCCTTTAAATGACAGTGATCCCACAGCTACTACTAGGTTACTGCTAATTCCAAAGATTTCCTACTGCTGGTTAACATTAACCGTGTACAACTAGTGAAAAACAAGACAGCCACAGGAAATGTCCTTTTGTTGTGTGAATAATTCGTACAGTAGTTGCTTATTTTCTGTTATTCTGTTGCATTTCTGACACAGTGGTGCTCTCCTCTGTTCTCTGGGACTTGGATTATTAAAGCACACTTAACATTTCCACCAGATACCACAGGTGTCACCCAAATAAACCAGGACTGGAATCTTAAAGATCACCTCCAGACATGTTTTAAAACACTCCATAAATCAGCATACTGTACATAAGATCATATTTTTCTACATGAGGCTCATTGGTTGCTCCTATAGTTGCCATCTCATTGTAATGTCTTCTCATTCACACTCTCACAGTCAGGCGCACAGCGCTGCCTCAGGCAAATGCCAAAAGGTTAACATGGGTAATTCAATGAGTTTCTCTGTGTGTGTCTTCAATTATGTGTGTGTGTGTGCATGTGTGAGGAGTTCCCACAGAGTTGATTGTTCATTTTGGCGGTTACTGTCAGCACTATGTGGGTCAACAGGGCTAATGGAGTCGAGTTAGTTGTTGTTTATTTTATGTAACACCGTTGCGTTCTTCTTCTTCTTCTTCTGTCCCTTTACCTTTGTCCCTCGTCTAGCTTCTCTCTGTTACCGTCACTCATTGTCTCCCCCCGCTGTCTGCTTTCTCGTCCTCCGGGGGAAAATAAATGTAAGAATAACAATCTGTAAATTGATGAGCAGAGAGCACACACCCAGCGAGGCACAAGCTAATGGAGCAGGGCGAAGAGCCAGGAGAAAATTTTAACAAAAGAAAGAAGTTGCATAATATTCTGAAAACAGTGTCACATTAAGTCAACACTGAACAAATAAATGCCTTACAGTGGACCACACATTTTCTGCACAGGGGTTCCCCTTTATATGTAAATACTTTATATTTACATCCAAACAAATTGTATCAGAGTATAACAAGTTCAGGGTATGTATATTTATACGCATTTACAAAGACGTGTGTGTGCATGTAGAGATGTGCGTCGTTATAACTATTAGGTGACTCACCGCTTATAGCGAGCATAGTAATGAGTATGTGTGAACGTAATGTATGTAATCTGGTTGGCATGTGTGTATTTGTGTACGTGAGTGGGCGTATATACACTGTGTGTGCATGTGTGTGTCAGAACAATTTCTTCAGTCTGTTCAGCTGAAGTGGTGGTCAGCGTCTGAAAATAGTACCGACAGAAAGGAGCAGATGTCACACAGTGCAACCAACCCTCCCACCCCCCCTTACTGTTGGGTCGTAATTTGCTTCTGTTTTATATTTTCTATATTATGTATTGTTGGGTGAAACAGTACATGATATAAGAAGAGTTCTGTCTAGATGAAGTTAATCTTTTCCCCTTTTACTCTGCTTCCCTCTATTCGTCATCTCAACATATTTTTTGCTCCCTGCTTTTCTCTGACTGTGAAAAAAGACGTGTGTTGAATCCGGTTTGCAATCTTTTTCCCCAAAGATGTGAAGATGAGTGTTACTCTTCAAATTAAACAAAGTGTGAATATGCGAAAAATGATCAAATCACCGATCAATGGGAAATCACTGTCTCCCTCATGAATATTGATGAGTCTTTCAAGCCAGACTGATTATACTGTAATGTTTAAAATGGCAAACAACTGTGTTTTTCCGGCACCGCATGGTCGAGTTAAAAGATTTTGAATGTAAAAATGTCAATACTCCAAGAATATCAGTGTTATTGGTATCAGAATCGGCCTTCAAGAACCCATATCAGCTAAAAGCTACTGTCATGCACTAAAAAGGAGTTTGAGAGGTAGAAGAAACAAGGAGAGAGGATTCAAGGGAAGGAAGTAGGGATGGAATGAGTCATGCTTCTTTATATAGAAAGAAATCAGAATAAAAATAGAGGATGAGAGCGGCGGCAGGAATGACAGAGCTCCTAATGGACGGACGGTTCGCTCCTGCACTTCAGGACATCTCACTACAATTAATAATACAACAGCTCTCCATCCTGTCCTCCTTCCCCTCCTCGTCCTCCTCTCCCTGCCTCTGTCCACCCGCCTCCTCTCCATCTGTTCCTTTCATCTTGTCCTCTGCCTCCTTTTTTTTTTTTTCATCTTCTCTCTCCCACCCAGATTTTCCCAGGTGGGATTCAAACTGGCAACTTTCTGATCACTGTCCCTCTTTGAGTGTAAATATAGCCTCTCCTACTTTTTACATCTCTTCCTCCTTTTCTCGTTCTCCTCTCTGTGTTGTTTTTTCCTTCTCCACTCATTTCTCTAATCGTCTTCGTTTGTCCTCTTTTGTTCTCACATTTTTGCAGGAAGTTAAATCTTGTTCAGCTTCTCTTCCATTTACTGTTTTTCTTACTCCTTCCATTGCTACTTTCTCTCTCCCAGCTCTTGACTTATTCAGCACATCAAACTCCACTCACTTTTTTAAAGAATTCATACAATATGCTTTTAGAAACCTGCAAGACAAGTAGCTTTTTCTGTATGTATTGTTGGCTTTTTTTCTTTTTTCATGTTTCTCAGCCAGTCGCTCATCAAATTCTTCATCAAAATCATGATGCAGTCATGAAAAAAAAACCCATCTGCTCGTCTGAGATCTTTAAATTGTAAACTCCCCTCACTGAGGCGGATGTGTTGGTTTCTGAAGGGCACTGAACTTGTAAATGTGGTAGTTTAATGTATTCATGATGGAAAATCATGCCTCAAATCACTGCAGATTGTTTGGCATTTATTAAGAGGATATTTCACTTGAGTTCGTTTTCACAAACAGTCAAAAAATACACATAAATCTAATGTAGTTTGGTGACACAACATTACTGTCTGCCGCCATCATCACCTCTTCAACCACTAGTAGACCTGTCATTCAAACACATCTTATGGTTTATCTTGGTTCAAATCTTTTTAACTTTATTATGAATGCTATCTTTATTTTCAGCATTTACAAATATTTCTAATATGAATTTAAGAAAAATGTACATAATATACCTTGATGATTTCCATTCGATGTGATGATGCAGCAATTAAAAATGCTGTATCAATCACTCATATGTCACCTAGTCTGGGTGAGAGCATCATCTTACATTCCTGAAATTTAAATTGGGAATGTTAAAGGGCAAATAAGTAAGACTTTCACTTTTTTGAAGCAAAAAAGACCCACAGTTTGATTGTTTGATTTCTGCCTTTTAAAACACATTTTCTCACTTCTACTGCTGTGGATCATCATATCTCATAATATATCAGGAATAATTTGGATTTTAATGGATATTTTATAGCTGTGAAATTAAGACTGATGCCATAATTCCTTTTGGGTAGAGCTTTGATTAGTATTTGAACTTCTAAGTTCTGCCGGTCATTTACTGTAAGTTGAAGTTTCTAAAACTATAAAATGTGACCAAAAATACTTCCAACAGTTTCCAAAAACATCCTTGATAGTACAGTAATGTATTAATATATTGGGCTCCATGAGGGAGATTAAACTGATTCAACATGATGCTCAAATTAGGGACGCCTTTAATATTTGAATGTATCTTGAACATTTATGTCTATTTTTTTAATGTTAGTTTAATGATTTAAAATAGGCAAAAAAAAAAAAAAGTTTTAAACCCCTAAGTATCTCCGACCTGAATCTGTCAAGTCCATTAAATATGTTACATTGACTGTGTCACCGAATGCTGAGTCACATCTCTTAAACCATACGTCCTTTCTACTGTATACGCTTGACCTACCGTTGGTCTCACATGTAGACTTCAAACTCTAAAGGTACTCAGTGCTGTCTCTTTTTTTTTCTATACAGTGACGTCTGTACTCAGCATCGCGTGCAAACTTGACTTCTCACAGTCGGTTCTTTAAATACCTGCAGATGACGTATACCGAGGCGAAGCGCTTGGTTTATCTCAGGAGGCAGGAGGAGCGAGCGTCATTTTAGGATGTTTGTGTCGGTGTGATGAGACCGAAGACGGAGTCAAAAAAACCTAAGTAACGGTGGTTATTGTTATTTAAATTTTCTGAAAATATCGTATGTGCAAAAAAGACTTAAATTATTATATTCCTCAACCTCCATTGTGATGTAAATCAAGTGCTCCCAGTCTGATGCTGTCTGGGGTCTTCTGAGGTTGCTTCATTTATGCACCCTCATTAATACCCTCTCTCTCTCTCTCTCTCTCACACACACACACACACTCCAGTCTTAATTTATAATGGAGTTGTGCTGTGATTTTTCCCACCTCGCCTCACCTCGTGTTGCTTCTCTCTCTGTCACCTCCTCCGATCATTCCTCCCCTCACCCTATCCTCACCTCCATCCACTCCTCTCTCTCATCCTTCTCTTCCTCCTCTTAATTCATTCCTCTGCCTCTCATCTCTTTCATTCCTTTCCTCACCATTATCGCTCCACAGTTTTTCCTTCTATTAAATTTGTCCACTCCACTGTTTTTGTGACCTCTTCCTCCCTAGGTAGCCTATATGCTGCCTTCTCCTCTGCCTCCTCGTCCCCTCCTCGTCCCATTCCCTTATCCTTCCCTTTCTACTTCTGCCCTCGTCCATCTGTCCATCCTCCCTCTTCAGTCTGCCTCCACCCCTCCATCTGTCTCCCCTCCCTCACCTGTCTCGTCCTCTCATGTCTCCGACCTTTTTTCTGCTCTGTATTCTCCTGTTTTTCTTCCTCATTACTTCCTTGCAGCTCATGTCGTGCGGATGAGTTACAGCTCCTCTCACTTGTATTCTCACAGAGTCACCTTTCTTTGTCTCTCCGGTGCTATTCTCTCTAACTGTTTGTATGAGCATAAAACGTCCTGCTGGAATTGAAAACTTGCTATAAAACCCGCACACACACACACACACACACACACAAACACACACACACCACATCTCTTCAGTTCTGTCCCCCGTAAACACCAGAGTCATTGATCAGAGGCAGACAGACAGTGGAGAGAGGATTCCTAAATTGAGAGACCAAGGACACAGAGAGGAAAGTGAAGGACACACTGTAGTACTTGTCACTTCTCACTAGAAAGGTTTACACTCTTACCAGAGAAAAAAAATGTAATCACTACAAAACTCAGACAAATTCAGCTAACTAATCTTTTGGTTAGCAAACAAGCTTGCTAACTAACAGTTAGCACACTTGCTAGCTTGGAGAGCTTTTATCCCTGCGTCATTTACAGAAATAATTATTTATTGAATGAAATGAGGCAACCCTGAAACCAAAATGGCAAGGGAGAGTAAATGGCCCAGTACAGAGAAAACAGAAAGAAGCTCAGAGAGCTTCTAGCGCTAGCTTGTTCCCAGCTGACTAGCATGTTAGCAGTTTTCCCGCCAGCAGCAGTAGTTCACCAACTAGCTCTGCAAATACAACATCACGCTTTTAGAAACAAATAGGCTATTTGGCGAAGATGCACAGATAATCGTTGTGTCAAGACACTTTTTTCCTTTAATTTGTCCCCTGTCTGTATTTTGCCATTGCTAAGCTACCTTTTGTGACTGTAAATCAAGCCTTCAGCGGCAAACTTGTTTTATCTCATACGATGACAGTTCCCTCTTTTCATCAGACTTATTTCCTTCAAATTGGATCAAATGACACTGCTAAATACACAGATCGAACATTGTGACAGAAATCAATGAGCTAAACGTTACAGACAAGAAACTAGGCTCAAACAGACCTCTTTGTATTACATCTACACAGTTAACTTTTACTAGATTTAAATATAACAACAACAGTGTGTAGAAGTAAAGTCAATAAAATGGGATTAGAGATGAAAATAAGATCTATAGCACCAAACTAAAAGCACCGCTAAACAATATTAGAGGCAGCAGCAAAGACATGTGTCTCAGCCTTCATTTAAAGGTATTGAGTGTTGCAGCAAGATCTGAGACTGACTTAACTTTGTCAGAGTTACATCTACATACTTCTATCAGTTTAGATATACAGATGCGCAATGAGAAAAACAACTACGGCAGGAGAAGAGGATGATAAGAAGGGCGTGTGAGCTTGTTCCCTCTTTAAAAGCACAGAGGAGCAGCTGGAGATGTTTGGAAGGAAACGTACTGTTCCAAAAAGTATCCTGCTAAATATTTTACAAGTACAGATGAGAACATCCTCTACGAATAGATTTAGATGAATAGTAGGCTAAGTTGTGATAATAATCTATCATCACCAGTAGGTATTGCACCCAGCAGCTTTTTATCCTTACCTTAAAAAACTCTTTATGATAGTGAAAGAGTGTCTGCACGTGCCTACCGTATTGTATGTGAAGAAAAAAAAGATAACGATCCCTATAAGAGTATTTTCTTTTCTCATTTTTGTGTATTTCTCAGTGTGTGTGTGTGTGTATGTGTGTGAGACTGAACTTTTTCATGGTTAGGTGTGTTACTGTCTCCCCTGCAGTCAGTGGTAGTGGTGTTATTTTGAAGTGGAGGCTGTAAGAGAGGCAGAATGGCCCTCAAGTGGCACCTCCCTCGGAGAGCCTTAACATCACACACAGGGACAGAACAATTTATGATCTCTCGAGGGCAGTAATGCACTTATGTGAAGACACTTTTGACATAATGTGTGAGGGAAACGAGAGAGAGACACAAAGCAATATTTCATCTTTGGTACAAAAACAGTCAGGCGTTTGGGAATTTTCCCTGTGGGCCAGTCTTGAGAGGGCCGGTCTTTTTTCACCAACCCCGGCATTATACAGCCTATTCAATAGGTCATCTTAGCTGCAGCGACACAGCTGGTGCAATCTGTAATAGCAGGTAGCAGATCACAACTGAAACTGAAAGTATCTAGCACTCATCGCCAAAAGATGGATAGAAAGAGAAAACCATGGCCGGCGGTGAAGAGAAGGTGGGCCAAAAAAAGAAAAAGGCTTTGCTGGCTGACGCCGCAAAGTTTGCTAAGAATACTGATTTATTTAAGCAGTCTGCAGGTGATGATGAGGACAGTGGCGAAGAGGCAGAAACATCAAAGAAGAGTGAGCAGGGAGCAGGTGCTTTGTCATGCTCACATGCTATGTGCTGTGAGCTAAAGCTAAATGAACTAACTAAAGAACAAAATGTTTTTGTTAACCTTTGGATTTCAATGCGAGTCTCGATGCAGGTTCGACCATTTCCAAGGTTTAACTTGTCAGACTCAGAGCACAAATATTTAGAGAAGTTTGAATTTTTCTAAAGTCTTTAAAAAAACTGGTCATCAACTTCGACATGTAAATTTTATCATTTTCATCTTGACTACTAATCAATTCTTTTTTGTATTATAGCCTATGAGTCATATAATATTTGATAGCCAGCCTAGCAATACAAATGACTTGTTAAATACTTTATAATCTAAACAAACAGGTGAACACGACTCTGAACAGGAAAGGGAAAAGATGGAGGAGGTACCAGCACAGATCCAGTTAGATGTTGTGCACCATTAAATGTGTGACTGTGAAGTAAATTAGATCACAATACATCGTTCATATAATCAGGTTGGACTACTTCCTTCAAGTTATTTATTGTTGCATTAAAAGAAATAGAATGAATGTAGTAGTATGTTGCATAATAAACCACATATATATTTGCCTACGTCAAGGTTGGACTATTCATCATGAATGTAATGAATAGAACAATATTTGATGCTTATGGCAGACAGTCCAAATTATGTCTGTTTTATGCATTTTTAACAAACAGATGAATCTGAGTCAGACAGGGAAAGTTTTGAGGAAGTCTTTGTGTCTCTATGGAGATAAGTACGTGTGTCGACCAGCCAGTGCAGCTGAACAATAGAGTTTACAAGTAATTGAAGCATCAATATGTTTTTTTATGATATGTTATGTGGTCTTACTGAACAAATACAACTGATTACTGGTCATAATCCTGATTGAAAAAGCAGACTATTAAATCAAATTAGGTGTCAGTTTATTATTATATTAATTCAACTTTGACTTTTTGCTTTCTGAACACACAAACATGGGGAGGAAAATTAGCTTCATCATTTTACATATTAGCCTAACACAAACAATACAAATTAACAGATTGTGTGTTTTTTTTGATTAATGACTTGTTGATCGACAAACATGTTGTGTCGTTTTGAATTTGGTGTATCAAATTGGAGCCACTTGACAGTAAATTCCCGAGCCGCTTTTTGCTGCCAGCACACCCTGAAAACGGTAGATCTCGAGGGAGTTGAGGAGCTAGGTGTGTGTTAACCTGTGTGTTAGCCTGTGAGTTTTTGTGTGCAGTACCTTTACGTTTTGTATTTTTCCTGTCCTACTTTCACTACTCTCTCCACCATGTTGGCTTTAAATGGGTCAGTGAGGAGAGCTGTTCCCTCCCCTGGGCTACACAGCTGATTAACAGCATCCCTCACACACACAAAAAGAGAGTCCCGCAAAACCACAATGTGTGATTCTGCACAAGTCAAAACCCAAAAGTGTAGGAACGATACTGCTGAAGAGTAAATGGGAATTCCCTCACTAGGGCGAACAGAGTGAAAGAACACAAAGTTGAAGCTGCTCTGAGCCACAACGGAGGACTCTTTTTTTCTCTTAATGCCTGTAGGTGTAGAGCTGTGAATGATGATTAGGGGGGGATATCTCTCCCCAGGTTAGAGATTTGAAAATCACACAACTGAAACTGAGCTTTATGTAGATCCAAAATGCAGGATTTGATTGACTTAAGCCTATAAGTGTCGAGCCAGAATGTTTAATTAGAACAGAGAAAAGGAAAGATTCACGGTATCTGCTCCTGAAAATAATACTGGCTGTAATCAAATGGGACCATGTAAATGTGCTGAGATGTAACAGCTAATTTTCCTGAGAACATTAAAGTGACCAAAACTGATGCTTGCTTTAATGTCTCTGCCACTGAAAAGCCCAGCCTAAACCATAAGAAACAACCTCAGACCAAAAGGACACAAATGTATGACAGAAGTGTCGTACATACACACTTTTGGCTGTTTAGACTGTCTCCAGGGTTACACAGGTTATTTATGCATGTTTTCTCGCATTTACTACAAATTATGTATATTCCCATTTCATTTTCAAGTCAGGTCATGTTTCAAATGATTTTATGTATTTTTCCTGTCTAGACAGCCATCGTTTTCCATTTCATTTTTGTACACATATAAAATCTGTACATTGAGTGAGCATTTTTTTTTTTTTTTGTCTTTATGAGTTACTCAAACGTGAGGCAAATAAATTTGCATATACTGTACAACTGCACAACTTAAATGTAAAAGTTTATCATTGTAAACGTGGATCTGGAGCCATAGTGGCAGAGTAGAAGAAGACACATCCTTTCCCAAGGTTACACACCTGCATAACATCACTGCTGACATGGAAAAATAACTCCCCGATAAGCAAAATGGAGGAAAAGCTGATCTCCTCAGGTCTCAGTTTGAGAGTCTTAAGCAGTTGGTGAGCCAAAATAAGGCTCAGCACACATCAAAATCACAGAAGAAGAGGTGTAAATGGAGAACCAGAGTGGTGTTCAGATTCCGAACCTCTGTATAACAGCTTTACCAATTGCCAGTGATGGAAAACAAGATGAGCACTGTTTTATCATGACAACGCCTGAGGGCACAGATGAGATGGAGTGAAAAAAAGAATAATATTACTGGAACAGAGTCCACTGCAGAGCCATAATGAAGGATTCTCTTTGAGCAATATGCCGAGTAGAGGCTTGATCTTCTTGAGTCATTACGGCTGACTGGAGCGATAGTGACATGGAGCTTCTAATCCTCAGAGTTTGCAGCACAGCCAGCGTGCAGGTACCTGTTTTACAAATATGTCAACAGGGAAAAACAGGAAAGAAAAAAATGACTCCATCAACAATTTGTTAGCCCAGCGTGACATGCTACTGCATTTCACAACTCATGTTGTATCAAATATTTGTGGCAATGTTGTCATTTTTTATATACGCTGTGTATAAAAGATATTTATAATTAATCACAAGGTCATTAAATCCTTGAAAAGGTTTCATGGACTTTTGTGGATTTTTTTAGTGAATGCCAACATGCAGATATGACATCCTGCACAGTGATTCTTGCTGAAGTTTTCTACTCAGAAATATAACTTGAAAGGTTTTTGTTGGATTACCAATAAGCGTATCCTTATATGTTAAGTAATTCCATTGTTCTCTGCTTTAGAAAAATATCCTGCCTTCAGAGAATCATAAATCAATTCAAAGACAGAAAACTAAAAAAGATGGGATAAGACACTACTTTTTCTCTCAAAGCGCAGCATCGGTTCCTTGAGTATTTTATTAGCATTGGGTCCAGCATGTGTCAGAGTACCTACATAAGGCAAAAGTCTTTGTGACAGGGTGGATGGGTGGCTCAGCTGCAAAGGGTTGAAGCACCTTGATGTCAATAGGTGGGAAATGGCGGACACAGCCTGAACTGCCTCTGTGTTTCACCAGCAAATTGGTCAAAAAAAGGAAGAAAGACAAAAAAAGACAGAATTTCTGATTTTCTGCATTCTTTGAACACATCATATATTTTATTGGAGCCACACGCAAGCTCTGACAGCGTGAAACTTGGCAACCGTTACTGCGTTGGTATATGGACTGAAGTAAAAGGCAAATGTCTTTGTTTTTACGCCTTTCTACCCCCACGATTCTTCCTGTTTCCCTCCAGGGTTTGTGATGTTTTCATATCAAAGACAAACACATTGATCTGTCTTTCTTTTACATGTTATCTCTCTGTCACACACCATTTTAAGGACTGCAAAATGGATGACTCATGAGCTGAAGTCTGTGTGTGTTTGTGTGAAAAAGAGGGATCATACGGTAACACATATAATGCTTTAGAACATGAAAGAAGAAGAATCTGCTCTTTAAAGGAACCTGGGACACACACACACACACGCAGTCATGATTCACATTGATTATTGAGTGAAAAGGGTGAATGACTCAGCCTCACTCATCTCATCTCACTGTCTTTTTTCCTGTCTTTCATGGTATCACCACTGTCAAGCACCTTTTATACTCCCACAGTCTGTGTGTGTGTGTGTGTGTGTGTGTGTGTGTGTGTGTGTGTGTGTGTGTGTGTGTGTGTGTGTGTGTGTGTGTGTGTGTGTGTGTGTGTGTGTGGGAGGTGGAGGTGTGTGTTTTGGGGGTCACGACAGACACAGAGAACATTGATTCACGCCTTTTTTTCATTCACCCGCTCTCTCACCGTGTCTCAGGAGGGGAGCAGAGCAAATGCATGGCTCCTCTGCTTCACTCCTTTCTCTGCTCTCCACCAGGGTCCATTCACAATTTTGGATTACCCCCCACCAAAACCACTACCACCCCACCCCCCAACCCCTCCACGAGTCTTTTCTTGTGCCAGAATTGAATCTGCCACATCCATAGGAAGTAGAATTTGAATATTGAAAGTATGAAAGAATAACCCAAAGCTTCATCATGTGCAAGATGTTGTATCAGTTGCACATTCTGTCATCGTTTTTCAACCACAACAAATTAGTATTTCTTCATTTTCTGGGGATCCCAGTCCCTCATTTTGTTGATGTTGTTCAGCTGTGAATCAGAGCACCTGCTTTGTATTTTACTCTTTGACCCATAGTGTTTCCAAAGTCTTTAATTAACATTTTAAAACAGTTAAAAGTGTATCTCCCTTTACAAATGGGAGAAAACACACAAGTAGAAGAGAAGACAATGAATAAAAAGATGGACATAAAGTGTATCAACCACAAAATGTGAAGTTATAATGTAATATATCATATAAAAATGCCAAAGGAAAAAACTCTGTGATTCACATACGCCGCAGATTTAGCCCAGTCAACTCTGAGTCAATGGGTTAAATTGATGGTCTGCATGCTAACAAATAATCCAGGTGAGGATCCTGCACGTGCACACCATCGCACTGACCTTTCACAGACAGCAGCATGAGACGATAAATGTTTAAAATGCTCATCTCACTCCACTCCTTTTATCCTTTGAAGCATAACACTTCACAGGGATCCTGCAGCCATGCAGCCTTAATTTGTGGCCACCTACCAACCTCATACGAAACCAGTGCATTTTTATTACCCTGACCACACAAGTTTTAAAGTTCGAACCACGTTGTATTGCACACATTACCAGCTGCCAAACATAAGACTGTTATGATCCTATATATATATATATATATATATATATATATCCTTGAGCAAAAACTAAGAAGTGACAGAAGAGAAATGTCTCAACAGTGGCTCTATGCGATCATGTAACAGATGCCAATCATTTCTCAACTTCAGATCCAGATAATGAGACGATTGCAATTCTAATGAAGATGTGAGAACAGTTATAAGACTGTGAACAGAGACATAAGCACCTGTTGAATGAGTATTAAACAACCTTTAAACACTATCAAAGCTTGTAACCACCAGCTGTGGCGCCATTTTTCATAGAATGGGTTGAGATCCAAAACCTGGAGGCTTTGGATGATTAAATGGATCCTCTACAGGTCACACTGAAGGAAATAGTTCCTATCATCACAGAAATCATTCAAGTTACCATCCTACAGCACCGCAATGGGTTATTTCTTCATCATAATGTGGTAGATTGTAGATACCTGAATGGCACAAGTAGCTGGTACAGTAGTGATTTATTGTCTTGCTCATGGTGCTGATCGCAATACTATGCAAAACCAAGTTAGTGTTATATGTAGCATGAAAGTTCATCCTTAATCTTGTAGATAGTAGTAGGTGAACGTTCCAATATTTGATTTGATTTTGTATTTCAAAGTCATTTTCATGGGTCATCTCCTGTTTTTTTTGTAGTTTTAAATGGGGTACAGATCATTAGCAAGTTTTATAATGTAATTTAGATGTTTGTATTCATTAGATGATGATAAATGTTAGGCCACATTAGACCTAACATTTCAAACATTGTGTCTAACACTCCTATCACCCCATGTTAAACTAGAAAATGCAGCCCTATTCTCGTTGTTTCATGTCATATAAAACACTAATATCTCCTTTCTAATTATTCAGTCAGTCAGTCAACTGGAGGCTCATGTGTGAATGTGAGTCCACCTAATAAAAAAGTCCAAAATCTTAATAACTCCAGTATTCTGTATAAATTCCCCTCACTGCCTGAAGCGATGTCCTCTGTGGTTGCCATGACGAATGCTGGTGGACCACCTGCCAATCAGCTGTCATATCCTGTATGTGTGGCTGCCCATCGCTGACACTGACAGTTAGCAAGATGTGACACACATACACACACACACACACACACACACAGAGAGAGATAAAGATACACGTGCGTGCAAATATAAACAAACCATCACTCAAGCATATGTGTATGTAGATACAGATAAACGTGTGCACACTTGACTTGTAAGTTTTGTATTCATATATAGACACACACCTCTACATCCAGATACACACAGATAAACCTGCATGAATACACTAGAGTTTGCAGATACATAAACATGCACAGATAAGAATCAAGCTCTTACTTTTATGTGTTTTCATACTTTATCCTGGTATGTTGCCCTGCAAACAAACGTGTGACGTACAGTAACAGTCAAAAGTTTGGACACAGTTTCTCGTTCAAATCAATGTGAAGGTGTGTCCAAACTTTTGACTGGTACTGTTTTTTTTTCTTTTATTTGAAAGTACCAGACAGCCATGAAGGGAGATGAGAGGGGAGAGATTGAAAGTGAAGGTTTGAGAGATGAGAGAAATCAAGAGAATGATTTACATGATGACTCAGCCGTGAAACAGAGAGCAAATCTGACAGAGCGAGCAAGAGAATTAACACCAGAGAGAGAGAGAGAGAAATGGTCAGGGGTCACGATACTGAGTGAGAGAGGGAGGGATCTCATGAGAGAGAGAGAGAGATAAACTAGTGGGTACACCCTGCCAGATCTGTTTACTGTGTTTTCCTACAGCTCCCCTCTGCTACTTACTGAATGGATGATTCCCAGGCGGGTCATGCCATTCTGTTGGTGTTTACAGGGGTGTTTTCTTTCTGTTGGCTGTCCTGCCCCGGGACTGAAGCTTGATGTGTTTCTGCTCCATTACCTCCTCCGTCCGTCCATCCTTCTTTCCTTCCAGCTGTTCTCCTCTACCCACTCAGACTTTCTCTCCTCCTTCTGTCTCCTCTTTTCCTCCCTCTGCCTCTCTTCTGTTGCTTTATTGGCATTAGCATTTATGGGATTATGCATGATGATATGGATACTTTTGGACTAAAAATGTAGATGAGCAAGGCTGAAGAATAACTTCTTTATTAAAGACAAAGCTGGCAGGTCAAAGCAAAACTGAATAACGCAGAGCTGAGCAGAACAAACTGAACAATACAGAACGAAACCAAGGATCCACCAAAGACTGAACTGAAAACCAGGACTTAAATACAGACAGAACTAATGAGGGAATAGGGAACGGGTGACTGGAGGAGGAGCTGATTGGCTGGGGAAAACTCTGGGAACAGGGCAGGGCTAACAAAGTCGATGCAGGGCAGGTGTGGAGGGAAAAGCAGCACAGTGACACAGGAAGAAAAACACAGAGCAAAGAGAAAACCAAAAACCCAGAAAAGACAATGAGACGTAATGTGCTTGTAGTAATATAGTTTATTAAGGCCGCAAGCACAGTCAGAGTAGTTAACATAAGCATTCACATTGTCCTATACTTCTCTGAAAAACAAAAACAGAGAAGGGCAAAGGTTAAATACAATTAGCAATAGTATCTCAAGTGGTTCTTTAATATAATCTGCTACTTCTCTTATCTGTCCACCTCCCACTCAGCACAACAAACAGGGGAAAAGTCTGGTGGATAATGGAACATAGAGCCAGACTGGGACAGAACCATGACTAAAACAGTATTAATATTACAGTTTGTTTGTTTATTTTTTCAATCAATGTCAAGTCACTACTGAAATTGTTTCAGTGGGGTTAGCAGGTTTTTTAAGTTTGTGTGAGCCAGATTTCATTACAGGTTTTACAGACTGGCGCCCCTGAAGTTGTTGTGAGTAAAACCCTCCCACACAACACTGCAAGGGTTTCTCCGGCCTTCCTTTTGATACACAAAAACACATGCAGTCGCTTCCATCAGGGAGAAGCTTGACTGAAGCCACAAACATTTACTGTTTGCCTAAATATATATATTTCAGTCAATTCAATTTTCCTTGATTTCTGTTATTACAAACTATTTTTTATTTTGTTCGATGCCAGAAGTGCATCTCCACTTTGATAAAATAATCATAGGGTAAGATATGTAAAACTTCTACTGTATATTATTTTATACCATCGGTCACAGACCAAGCCACAAACAGCCACAAACTTGGTCACAGTTTGATTAGTAGTAGTTGTCAATCACAGCCATAACAGACTCCAGGGTGTTCTGATATAGAAAATAATGGACTCACTTCCACCTTATTTGTAATGTATACTGTATATCAGAACACTTCAATGTTACACTTACATAGTATCTTTAAAATTCACAAAAAAGATATAAAATTATTGAAAAATGTGCTGAAATTGAGAACAAGTTATTCATTAAAAATCTATTTGAGGATACACAGTATCTGCATTTCTCTCTAAACAAGAAGCAGGAGGCGAAAAGAAGTGAATGGAGAGTGATTTCAGACTTAGTAAGTAAGCAGTGGTCCTGTGTTGATCTCACTGCATTACATTTTAAGCAGCACTCAGGAAAACACACTCACATATGGACATGCTCAGATAAATCCTGTCCCTGTGTAATTCAGACGTGGGCTGTTGAATTCGCTCTGTAACTAACATGTTGTTCGTCTGCGTAGTTCAGTGGGAGACATGAAGATTAATGGTGGTGTGGAAAGACCTCTGTGTTTGTGTATGTGTCCCTGTGTATGCATGCAGTATACACACACACACACACATTACCCCTGTCTCATTGTGTACACGATTACAAATCTCAGCAATAATGGCAAAAACAGAGGGAGCGAGGTTGAAAGACAAAAACGGAGAGAAACCAGTTAGCACACCTACAAAGCACATAAACATCCTAACATTACACATGCACACAAACACACACACACACACGCCTACACTGTTATTGCGTTCATGGTGACAAATCTCAGCAATAATGGTTCACAGAAACAAAATGAGAGAGTGAGCGACAAACACGTTGTGAGGGAAAGAGAATGAGAGAGAGAGGAGAAAGTGATGGATGGCTAGAGGAGAGAGTGAGAGACATGGGAACAAGCAAAAAGGTCAGGATTTGTCTGTACTGTGATGTGAAGGGGGGGAGATAGAGGGGAGGGGACCCAGAAAACAGAGCTGACTGACAGAAGTGTGTAAATGTAGGTGTGAAACAGAAGTCCAGGGCTGCTAATATAAAGGTTAAATAACTTTATATTTAAATGTGTGTGCATGATTTATGAGAAAAACTAAATTCAAAATTACATTTTCATGTTTGAAAATGCATCATTATTGCCAAAACAAAAACTCCACTGACAGATATCTGAAATGGACTTGGATGGACATTTTATTTTTGAAGTTGGTGGACAATGTGCAGTTTAATTTGATTTCGATGCCTAATTTGGTTATTTCTAATGACAATGAAATGGACATTTTCATTTCAGCAGGATTCTCTTTTGTGGAATCCGTCAAAGTCAACCATCAACACCACTGGGTGGGTCATAACATCCGATCCGACTAAAACGCACCACCACAGACAAGCAAAGCCATTGCCAGAAACCAGAGCAGTGGGATGGTTTGCTCTGATTGGTGCTTTTCAGCCCTGGACTTCCACAGTGTGTGTGTGTGTGTGTGTGTGTGTGTGTGTGTAGAACTAGAAAAATCCAGCTGCAACCAGCAGCTCAGTGGTTTGAATTCTACTGCTGCTCTCTCCTCATCTCTACAGTATCTGTCTCTCTCTCTCTCTCTCTGCCTCCTTTTATTCCTCCCTTTCTCTAGTTCACGCTCTCTCCTCCTCACTTCCCTTCCATTCTCTCGCTCTGTATCATCTCCTTTGTGATTCTGAAATAGACTTCCTTTATTTCCTCTCTTACACACTTAACTAGCACCACATTGCTGTGTAGTATGTTCCATTATCCCACAGCAAATCAGACACACGGCTCTCATATCAACGCTGTTGTAGCTGCCTGTCCTCCTGCTGGTGAGCTGTGGTTGCTGCACTGGGATGTTGCCTCTGTCCGTGGTGCTGATCTCAGCTGTTTGCAGGCTGCTGCCTGGATATCTGACAAAAATGCTTTCATTTTAAGTGGTACACAGAATCATATGTCAAAAAAATAGACTTTGTTTGGACTTCACTTCTAGGAGACTTGATTTGATTGTTACTTGACCTCACTTGACACTTGAAAGCGATAACACTCCAGTGTCAAGTTTTGACATGGTAAAATCCAAGAGCAGTGAAATGAATAAGACAGCATCAGGCAGGACTTACATAGACACACACCTTGGAAAAATGAAAAATGTAAAGGTTGGAAATCAGACCTGCTTATGGAGACTTGTGACTTGACTTGGATTTAATCTGACAGACTGAATTTGTACTTGTCTCTAAGTAATTTTGACTTGACTTTGGTCAGTTTCTACAGTTGCTTTACCTTGTGCTGTTTGCTATCCCAAGAGTATGAGGAAGGATGTCTATCACAATCACAGCTAAATCATAACTGTGTTTGTTTAGTCTGCTAAATGCTGGCCAAGTGCTAAATAAACATTGGAGAAACACTACCACACAGTCTGTTGACTGTCAGTGTGTCTGTTGGTTCCAAACAGTCTCTCTGTGAAATAAAGGAGATGACTACGATGGGAATATAAGCAGGATGAGATCAAGAGGTAGAGAAAATAGAAACAGAGAAAGAGATAAAAGGGGAAAAATGGTGAGAGTGAAAACTGTACCTCAGCAGGAGCTCATGTTCCTGTCAAACCGCTGCTGTAGCCTCAAATTTATTATGAATCACTATATTTAGTGACACACCTCTTCAGCAGATTGTCAGATCCACTTCTCTCCCTGACCATGGCTCTAATTACCATCTTCACAAATAGATACTGCACTTTCCTCCACTTTATTATGTTAATACTGTTGGTAGCCGGGGGAAGTCTGTATAATGGCTGTTGAATATCTGTCTCAACTAGACCTTTTTAAATGTTGAAAGAGCCTGCAGCTTCCATCAGAAGGAGAGGAAGACAAAAACGCATGCAGATAAAAGACCCATTATGTCTGCATGTACCATGATAACCAGTAATGTACAGGGATGTGTAATGTTATCCTACATGTTACTGACTCTTCATGGTGTATTTTTACTGTTTAACTTAACAAGTAATCTCCAGGTAAATGACCTAACTAATACAGAAATATGTCATTTTAAGGGAAAAAAGCCACAAACATGAGCAGATAATAAGTGATTTTCCCAGCATTTGTTTTCACACATCACCTACGGTAACAAAGTGGAAATAGTAGAATCTCTCTGTTTTTATCTTGAAAGGATTTAAGAAATACTCATTTTTTCCATTGTTGATGTATGTTTGCAGGATTCTTGCAATGGATGCTACTGCAGTTTGGAATTCATCTTTACAAAAGAAGTGTACAAAATACAAAAATACATGTGTAAATGTGTAGCAATGCAATTAAATATAAATCATTTCAGCGCTGTGATAAGAGAGGAGTGTGAAAATAAAACAGGATGAGAGAGTTTTATGGCAAATATAAAGCGAGGGAGAAAGAAGAGCAGGTGCACTATCTCAGTGACCCCCTGGGAGAGGACGGTAAATTGATCTTGCACACTTACACACACACACACACACACACACACACACACACACACCTCAGTGCACACAAGCATAAAACAATTAGAAAACACCCCCTGGAGCACTGTGGCGAATCAAATTACTGTCCAGGCTCCTTTGGATCCAATCAGATACCATCCAGTAACTGACCAATCAGCTCTCTTGGGTACTAATCAATGAAATTTCTTGTACTGGTGTGTGTGTGTGTGTATGTGTGTGTGTGTGTGTGTGTGTGTGTGTGTGTGTGTGTGTGTATGTGTGTGTGTGTGCTCAAGTGTCGAAAGGCAATAAATTTCCCGTTGGGTTGAAGGTAGCCTTAACACTAAGTTGTCCCAAGGGATACTGAGAAATAAATGTAGCGTGTGTGTGTGTGTGTGTGTGTGTGTGTGTGTGTGTGTGTGTGTGTGTGTGGTGGTATGTGACTGTATATTGTCAATAACAGAAAAACATAGGACTTGGATCTGCCTATAGTTACTGTGCAAATATTTTGCTCATGGTCTATTCTATTCTATTCTATTCTATTCTAGCCAGCAGCGTCTCATGGTCCATGCAGCCCTGCTCACTATGGAACAAATTATATTCCGCTGATTGATCGACTCGGTCCAGTGCAACTGAATGGACTGCCAACATCTGATTTGTGTGTTTATGTGTGTGTGTGCACCATTACTTCTATCTTTGTGAGAACCACTTTTAGCCTTGAGAGTGACAACACTTATACGTAAGGAAAGTGAGGATATTTTGGCCACATCTTCAAAGGGCCGTTTGAAGGTTTACAATTGATTTTAAGGTTTAGGTTAGGTTTAGGGTAATGGTTGGGGTCAGGCTTGTAATTTACTTTGTAAGGCAGCTGGATTTGCAAGGTCACGTGAGAATCCATGTGTCTGTTTAACAAACCATCTGGTGCATCAGGGTAGCTTGTACTTGTGAGGGTAAAAATGATAGTGTGTCAATAAGGGTCTTGGCAGGTAATGTGTGTGTCTGTATGTAACGTCAAATAGCATAGCTAGCATTTTATTTCATTTGTGCAGGTCGTGTGTTAACATGAATGTACATGATTACATAAGAGCTGCTGTGCAACCGTCACCTTACATCCTTCACTCTCCTTCTATCCACCTTCCTCTTTTTTCAGTTTTCCATTGTTTCAAAACAGGAGCAGATGATGAACTGAAACTCTCTTCTCTTACTCCATTTATCCATTTTTTTCAGACCATTCCACCTCTCCCTTCCCTCCATATTTTCATCTATCTCTACGTCTCCTCCCCCTCTGCTGCCATCCCCTTCCTTGTTTACTTCACCTCACCTTTGACTCCTCACCCCGTTTTACAGCTGTGATGTCACTCATGAATTATGATGTTCTACATGAAAACAGGCTGAAGCGACTTCAGGGTGACTTCTCTGTTTATATGCTGGCTCAGCTAAATCTCATGACACAGCTAATGTTTGGATCCTTAGAAATGACTGCCCAATCATTTTCACATTAAGCCTCTGAATTACTTCTGCACGTCATCCTCAGATGACTTCAGGAAACGTTAGGAGATGTTTCTACAGGTACTACAGTACTTTCAGTTTTTATAAAATTATTTTTTGTCAGGTAAAGTGTTTTAACACACAGAACAAGATGAAGAACAAAATCATTTACAGCAACATGAAAATAGCTGTAAAGAAAAATAAAATTAAGCACAATAAATCAATAGTATCTAATAAAAAACACCACAGGAGAGTTATATGAAGACTTGCTCTGTCAGAAGTGGCCTCCAGCAGATACATCTTGTGTATTTAAGAAGCAGCTAGCTTAAGCTTTGTAAACAGCAGCTGCTTCTGAGGCCAAACACATCTCTCTACTGACCACACGAAGTGGAAACTGATATTGATTTTCTCCCCTAAGTCCTGGCAAAGAAAGAAAATATGCATTCAGGGATATCCATTGTGAAAATAAACACTTTGCATATGAAACATATGCAGCTTTCTGTATGAAACGAGGAACAAAACATCATTCTACATGTTTGTTTCTCCTCTATATGTAATTTCAGATCAGTGGATGCTGCCCTCCTGTATTCTCCCAGGTGTCCCTTCCCATTTTCTCTCTATTGATTACACTGTCAGCAGCCTTCCTAGCAATGTGTGTGAATTAATGGTTATTGGTTACTGATATTTGAACAGCCTCTTCTTCTTCACTTCAGTTCTTTAGATCAAAGTAAAACACAAATGGACTCAATGTAAACACAACTTTGCACAATCTAATGAGTTCTGTCGATTAAATCCTGTCATAAACCTTCATTTACAGTATCAGTCAAAGGTTTGGACACACTTTCTCATTCATGTGAATAGGCAGGTGTGTCCAAACCTCCTTTAGATCATCTAAATCGATGGCTTACTTACAATTCGTCTGATTCTCTGGTTGATTGAACGATTGTAAAAGCTATGAAAATAAAATTGTAATAAACTGGAATTATCTTCCCTTCTGTCTTCATGCCTGGTTGCCTTCGCAGCAGTGTAGGACAACAGTTTCTGGCCAGGCTTCTCTGTCCTGCTCTGTGTAAAATGAACAAGTGATGGGGGCAGAGAACTGACACTGACACCTAATCAATGCCTATCTGAGCTGTGGCGACAGACAGGCAGCTTGTCATCACTGCCCAGAGATGACAAATAATCACTGTGTAGTGATCGTGTCGTCCCTGCAGCTACTGCAGATCCTCCAACAACCAGGCAGTGAATACGCACTCACATACAAACATATGCACAGGGAGAGAAGGAGATTATACTCTTTGCAAATATTCTTGAACATTCCTGTTAAAAAGAAGCCCATAACATTTAACTGAAAAGAAAGAAAAAAGAAATAAATAGTATTAAATGATTAGCATTAGCAAACAACGATTTTCTTTGTTTTTTTCCATCTAAAGCTCTTCTACTATTTCTTAAATCTTTTTTATTTTGCAGCCTACAATTTTAAACCTAATCTCTCTTTCTCATTCTCTCTCTTTTTTATTCCATTAACAAAAAATACTACATTCTGTATTTTTTCCTGGTGTATCAAAGCTATATGACACTTAAATTACCCAAAATCATAGCAGCTCAACTGAAGAGAAAAAGCTTTTCTCACAGTTATGTCAGCAGTTGCCCAAAGATGATGGCAGCCTCACTTAAAAATATAAAAAAAACATATTCTGAGAGATTGGGAGAGAGAACTTTAGAGCACAAAATATACTGATGCAAGATGACGAGAGTGAAAGGGAGAAAAGAATAGAAAAAGTTTGGCACAGAGAGAAGAGCAAAAGAGTCGAGATCGATCGAAGGGAGCAGACAGAAAGGAAAGAAACAATTCTAGAGACACTGAACGTTAAAGAGAATTTAAAGAAAAGGAGAAAAAATGGCTGCAGCAGTTTCATTCATCTGGAGCCTCCGTCTCTCAGAGCAGGTGGATAATTCCATTGCACAGTGTGAGCACGCTCCTACGGAGAGATCTGATTGGATGGGAGGGTAAAGGTCTCTGCTTTGTGAGTGTGTTTATGTGTGTGAGCAAGAATGTGTGTTTACTGATGTCTGAATACATTCATGTATACATTCACATTACATTTACGTGTATGTGTGCAAACATCACCCTGCAGCTGCAGTGTACACACACACACACACACACACACACACACACACACACACACACACACACACACACACACAGGGGATGCCAGAGATGTCACCATCAGACTTAGATTGTGGACTTTTACAAGGTTTCTTGGCTTTAATGCAGCGCGACACTCGACTGAGTTCAGAAAATTCCTGCAACTCTGCATCTGAAAAAACATGAACGTTCTCATGATCTTGTGTTGAATGCAGATCGGTGCTTCAGTAAAGTCTGTGTTGGCATTTCTCAGAGGCAGAGATGCTTTGGAGGCAGAAATAATCTCATTGCTTGGTCTTGCAGCGTCTATTTGGGCAGAGCTAAATAATCACATATGTTTAATTAATTTATCTATTAATTTATGCACTTTTTCTGTCTTTTTCTCCTCATTCGGTGGGGCCAGTTCCTCTGTACATGACTGATGGGAGTGAGCCAAAGGCATCAGTATGCTACTTCTCTGTGTCCTTGCTAGCTAGTAAAACATGTACTTGAAGAAGTTATAGGTCTGTAGTCAGGATTTAAAAAATTATGAGGTCATGATTCAAGGTCTTCGCAACACACCACCCGCGGAAATATCTGACCAGACAGCAAAGAAAAACAAACATGTTTATATTTCATTTAATTAGTTCATCTTAAATTGTATTTTCTGTAAATATTATTGTTTATTTATTTATTTATTTTTGTTGGACCTAAAAGTAGTCAAATGTAGAAACACTGGAATCTGCTTATAAAATACTCACCATGTCTAAGTTTTTAATTGTAGAATGTAAACGCCGCCAGGTTGGTAAAAATCCCCATTAAAAAAATACTGTGGACACGACCTCAGAGTCTTTAACCAGTCCAGCAAAAACACCCGAAGGTTCAAATGGTTACAATCCTGGTTAGTGGTTGTTTAACAAGCTGACCTGCTTCTCTGTTCTTTTATTAATAGAGTGTAATTACTAGTTTCAATCAAATGAAAAAACTCTGACTATGAGAGAAACAAACTGGCAATAAGTGAGGACTGGTTTCTATACCTTCCTCCAAAATATTGCATTATGTTATTTGCTTCATGAATATTCATGAAATTACTGTATACCTCTATTTAAACAGATTTGGAGAGCAACAATATCTCATTTTTCAAGTATTCTTTCACCAACACAATCCAAAACACCTTGCTGGAGAAATGAAATGAAAACGACACAACCAAAACACAATATTGTATTATTGGGAATTCGGCTTCCAGTGAGCAGCCATACAAACGGAGGGTCCCCTCTCCTTCTGGATCTCACCCACCATGCCCTGCAGACACCACAACCAAGCAGATCGAGTCACTGCAATGCAGATGAAGCCGTACCTGTTGAAGTACCCTTGAGCAAGATACTGAATCCCATAAATGGCAGACTGACCCAGATATTGTTTGGCTGCACAGTGTGCAAAAAGAAAGTGTTTATGATTTTAGAGGCTGACTCAGCACGCTGTAAGTCAGGGTCAAAACAAACAAACAAACAAACACACACACACACAGTCAGAGGAGGTGGTGAGTCAGACAGTGTAGGACAGACTATAGTGACCTTTACACACTGTTCCTGTTTGTGTGTGAGTGTGTGTGTTCATCCTGTATTACCACTGGGAATCAAGTAGACCTCTACAAAGGTGTCAGCCTTTTGGTCATGGGAGGACATTTTTGACCTATAATTATTCTGTCATCATTGTAACACAGTATATTTGTATTTTCATTCTCACATGTAATAATGAAAGCTTAAAGGCCCTGAAAGCCTCTTTGCTTAACCTCTTATTATGAGCGATGGAGTCGTACATGAACACATTATTTTCTGTCACAGTTAGAACAGTTTTGGTTAACTGTATTTGTGTTGTAGTAAGTTAGAAAAAGGCGATAACATATATTTAATGCACCAATCAGGGTTCAGCACAGGCCACTATCAATCAAATCTGATCAAATCACACCTACACAGTCACAATGAGTGTTAAACTATTGATAAATAATAATTTAGGATGTTTTTTTCCAAACTTTACCTTTGATTTTTGCCTATTTAGTCCTGAATATTTAATATTATAAACGATACTAATACTTATTTATTTCAATTAATCCAAAAAACTGTATATACCAAAACCACTGCAGCTAAAGTTTGAATACAATAATACAAGCCAATCTATTATGTCAATATAATACATATAAAAACTCTCCTTCAAACTGTCTTTGCAGTTATTTTGCACATTAGCTCACATGGGGAGACGTGACACCAATAATTTTAACAGAAAGATGTTTCTCCAAAACAGCGTGATAGTTTGAGTCTGTACACTTTTCATCAGACTGAAGCCATGTTTAAAGATGCATTTTGAAACACGATCTCAGCATTTTTGAATCCCTGACTAGCAGCTTTTGGAGAGTGAGCTTCTGAAAGCTTGAGTTAGCCAGATGTCGGGTAATATTGCATCAGTAAACCAAGCATTGACTCTTTATTTTTTCTTCTTTTCTTGCTCCTGAGTGGCTGCTGGAGAACTCTCTGGAAAACACAATAACTCTTTGCAGTTTGGGAGAAACTTTTCATCATTCACGGTTGAGCTTCTGAATCGTCGTCCACACCAGAAATTAGCCCCAGTTTCTGATTGTGGGTCAATAATACATGTAATAACACTAATACTGTGTTCTTTCATTAAAACTTGTAGCCTGAGTGGCTTTAAGATTACATAATGTGTTGTGATGCGACCGGTACAGTAGATATATTTTTTCCTTCTTCTTCTTTTGTACTCAGAAACAGCAGGAGCAGTCATGTCTGACCCTGTCAGCTCTCTGCGAGCTTCACTCTCAGAGTTGCTCTTTTAAAAGATGAAGCTTGTGTTTTTGTCTAAATGTCAACATGGCATTGGCTCTGTTCTGGGGAGGCAGGGATGCTCTTTGCACAGAAACACTCAAAAATACACACACTTATTCATGGAAATACACAAACATGGAAACAAGGATGCACACACACACACACACACACACTCACACACACACACAGAAATCCTGGCCCCAAAGCATTTCTCAGGCAGAACTGCCAGTTTCATGAGGCAGAACTAATTCACTGTACATTTTTGGAATCCGCCTCTCTTTTCTCTCCTCCTCCTCTCCGCTCTCTCCTTCTCGCCCCTCTTCCTGCTCTCATCTCTCTTTCTAATTCGCTAATATCCTTATCCTCTCCCTCTGCCTCACTCTTTCACTCTGACATTTTGCCTGCGTCTCTGCTCACTTTCCTCTTTTTTTTCCTTATTCTCTTCTTTTCTCCCTCCTCCTCTCCTTTTCTGTTCTATCCTCCTCCATTTTACCCACTGCCTCTTACCTCCTCATCTTCATCCTTCCCTCACATTTTCTACAATCCTCCTAGGCTATTTTGTGCGGTGCTCCCTCTGCCCTCCATTTGCTTGCACATTTTTCTTTCCCCTCCTGCTATCTCCATGCTTTCATCATCCCTCTCACTCTCTCTTTTTATAAGGAGCCATAGCAGAAGTGAAAGAAGTGAGTGGTCTTCTAGCGGAAGAGCGGCTAACTCTGCATCAAATATACGAAGAATGCAGAAAGTTCACTCCTTGTAGTTTGTTTGTCATTTGTTTGCAAATTTTGGTATCATATCCTCTGAATAAGGAAACAACGGCATGTGTGAATTTTCACATACCTGAAAATTTTTCCTTTTTTCATCAAATAATTATTGCTTGGTCATGCTTTGGGTCTGTGTAAGTCAAAAAGCAGCACCAGTAGTTGCACAAGATTACAAAATCGTCATATTTTTACCTCTAGGAAAACCTGAGGTACAGGAGTGTTTACTGATACATGCACTTATCAAACTACTCCGTCTCTTTTCTTAGCTTTTGAATCTACCAGAGAGCAAAATGAGATCTTCGTTCAATCAAAAACATGGGTATTTTATTTGCTCAAAACTTGTGTTTTGTGACACATTTGGTTGGATCAGCACCCTTCATAGTTTGCCTGTACGTCATACAAAGTGTGCTGGAAACAGGAGGAAACCTGAGCTGGGAGAGCTTCTTATTTTGTTCTCCCTCTCATTTCACCCACAACACCTCCTCATTTACTTCTCTTCTATCATTCTTTCTCTGTTTTCCATGTTTGTCTTTCTCCACAACACTCCATCTTCTCTCACATCTACCCCTCTCCTGACTTATTCTCTGTTTGATCCTCCCCCGCTTCCATCCCACTCATTCATCTCACAGTGACTCCTCTCCTCTCCTCTCTTCTCCTCTCCTCTCTTCTCCTCTCCTCTCTTCTCCTCTCCTCTCCTCTCTTCTCCTCTCCTCTCCTCTCCTCTCCTCTCCTCTCCTCTCCTCTCCTCTCCTCTCCTCTCTTCTCCTCTCCTCTCCTCTCCTCTCCTCTCCTCTCTTCTCTTCTCCTCTCCTCTCCTCTCCTCTCCTCTCCTATCTTCTCCTCTCCTCTCCTCTCCTCTCCTCTCTTCTCTTCTCTTCTCTTCTCCTCTCCTCTCCTCTCCTCTCCTCTCCTCTCCTCTCCTCTCCTCTCCTCTCTTCTCTTCTCCTCTCCTCTCCTCTCCTCTCCTCTCCTCTCCTCTCCTATCTTCTCCTCTCCTCTCCTCTCCTCTCTTCTCTTCTCTTCTCCTCTCCTCTCCTCTCCTCTCCTCTCCCCTCGTCTCCTCTCTTCTCTTCTCCTCTCCTCTCCTCTCCTCTCCTCTCCTCTCTTCTCCTCTCTTCTCCTCTCCTCTCCTCTCCTCTCTTCTCCTCTCCTCTCCTCTCCTGTCCTCTCCTCTCCTGTCCTCTCCTCTCCTCTCCTCTCCTCCCCTCTCCTCTCTTCTCCTCTCTTCTCCTCTCTTCTCCTCTCCTCTCCTCTCCTCTCCTCTCCTCTCCTCTCCTCTCCTCTCTTCTCCTCTCCTCTCCTCTCCTCTCCTCTCCTCTCCTCTCCTCTCCTCTTCTGTCCTCTCCTCTCCTCTCCTCTCCTCTCTTCTCTTCTCCTCTCCTCTCCTCTCTTTTCCTCTCCTCTCCTCTCCTCTTCTCTCCTCTCCTCTCCTCTCCTCTCCTCTCCTCTCCTCTCCTCTCCTCTCCTCTCCTCTCCTCTCCTCTTCTCTCCTCTCCTCTCCTCTCCTCTCCTCTGTAAGCCCTCAGCTAAACTTTCCTCAAGATTTTTTTCTCCAACTTCCTCCCAAGCATCTGTCTGAGCATGTCTTCTTCCCTGCGGGATGAGCCAGCAATCTCCCCTACCCATAATGCTCCTGTCCAAGTGAGGACTGCCTCCTGCACTTCAAAGTATACACTTCAGTACTTCAAAGGCGGCAGTCTCTCTCGTACTAAAACCAAGGCCAGATCAATTAAATCCTAATAATACCCAGTAGCCCCTCTACTACTGAGGATGGGGTTCAAATCTGGGTACACACGAGAAGAACTTCCACTTGGTAAACTCTTGTGTCCCCAAAGAGGCAATTTGTGTTGCAGCTCTGCAGATAAAAACAAGAAAGATGGGACTCGTATTTTCAAGATGTCTAAGAATAGAAATGCAGCTTTAGAAATGTTGGAAAAGCCACATCAGGAGGCACAGACACATAAATCAAATTGCTTAACTTAGCTTCAGCACAGTTTTCATATAACTCAACACATATTTCTTAATTGTGTTTGTGTTTTTAAATTTTTTCAACAGCAAAAAGTGAAATTACTCTAACAGTGTTTGGTTGTAGTAACCAAAAGTTTCATGTTCAGCCTATTAAATAGAGAAAGAAAGAACAGAGACTTGGAAAACTGTATTTTTTTATGATGCAGCCCCAGATGAAGCATATTTCTGCAAGCAGTCTCCCTGGAAGTTAGCGTTTACTAGTTTTTTTAGTCATAACTAAAAGCTGTGTTCGGCACTGTTGGTACCATGACAACAATAATGAAATCTAATCTAAAATATAGTCAAATGCATTGAAGACACTGGTCTGGTTCCTTCCTCTAGATTGTGTTATTTTATCAACTTAAAAATAAAGTCCATACTCAACATTACAACAGTTCTGTGAGTGTAGCAGAGTAGTGTGTAGTCTCAGCTTCAGTCCATTAAAGCTGTCATATATTATATCTCTCTGGTGTTCTTCTTACAGCTTTTGCTTCAAGCAACATTAAAATGCACTTTATCACCTGTATTTAAGTGATCCAGGGCTGCTATAATGATATAGTGCAAGTTACAGTAGCATTAAACTGTACTTAAAGCGAGCTACAGCCAGATGTCTGAAATTATACAAGACTTACATGAATACTGGACCCAAATACTAGTACTAAACATTTTGAGTATAAATCAATCAAACTTTGTGCCCTTTAAGTTATTTTTGTAGTTCAAGGTACTTGATAATATAACCATTTTATGAGGATATGAAATAATACTAAAGACTAAAATCAGGCTGCTGCTTGAAACTCATTCAAACAGCAGCATCTGAATCTGGTGCCTTAAGCTATGACAGATTTTCAAACTTTTGCAGTTTGACATAAATGTTAGAAATAATGTACAATTAACTTTCTGACTATAGCCCCCAAATAAAGTTGGGCTTTAAGAGGTCGATATTGGTAACTTTCTTCTTGTTGTTTTTTTAATGGTGCTTGACAACCAGCTTTTTAGGAGCATTACCACAGACTTCTTCAGAATGTGGATATTGATCATTTTCACCAAGTAATAACCTGAAAAATACAGGTAAAGTTCAGCAAAAATGAAGACACAGAGTGCTCAGTTCATCTTCCTGATTACATCTGGGGTGTGTGTGGAAGTTTCCACCTGAGGATAACCAGGCACAACTACTCAGGCGTCAAAAGTTCCACCTCGGTGTGGCTTAGATATACCATTTCTCTTCACAGTCAATATGAGAAATAAAGTAAGGTTAATATCACTTGTATAATTTTCTGCTTACCTAACATATATAAATCTAACATTCGCTCTGGTTTTAGCTCTGTCTTCATCTCCAACAGTTTTCTGCTGACAGCAGCTGCCTGCTGCTGCTGAATGCAGTTGATTAGAGTACTGAGACTGAACCAAACTGTATATAAAACAAGCTAAAAGACGCTAAAAAGCTCTGTAGAGCTGCAAAGTTGAGAGCTAATTCTCTGTGACACCTTTGAAAATATTGATTTGTGGAACTTTAAACAATGCTATGGTCCAGGACAAACCTTATGCACAATATGATAAAGTGTTTGAAGAGGTTTATTTGTTTTGCCATATGTGTGATAAACTAGTTGTAGAAGTTAGTTGACTTATCTGCCTTCCCTGTTGACCCAGCACTGAGATAGCCAGGCCCAATGTAGCTCTCCCCTGTTTTGCTGCTGGCTAGCTGCCATCCTATTACTGCAGGCATCAAAATCCTCTGATCCCTGCAGCCCACACACACACACACACACACACACACACACACACACACATATGCACCAGGATAAACACACAAATATATATATGCATGTAAGACCGTACTGTCTCCCCACACGCTTGATTGATGGAGATTTGTGTGCATGTGTCTCTGTTTGTGTCAGTCAGCCCCAATGAGACAGCAAGCTTGTTAAAATTAGCTCTCATGATAGATTTGTGGGTCAAACTCTCAGCAAACTGTGGCGTGTCTTTGGTCTGTTTCTGTCTCCCAGACACAAAGGCTTGCGTTTTTAAGCCGGCCTGTCACTGTCAGGTCGCTGGTTCAAATCCCTGGTCTGTCTGGATAAATCCAAGCAGGGAAGCTGTCCTTCAGAAGCCAAAGTCAAAATAGTGCTGAGCAAAGCACTTAACCTCCGTCCACTTCAGTGGAGTTACTTAGAGGCCAACAGAAGACAATGTTCAGTGAATAAATAAAGATGGTTATCAGTGTTAAACTCAATTAATTATGTGCTTATTCTTCTCCACATTACCTTTGTTGTTGTTTTTCTCTCTGTCTTCGTCCATTTCTCTCTCCCCGATAAAACAAACAAGTCCTACAAACTAAAAGATAAAGTACGTAATCTGCCACACTCTCTGAGATTTTTGTGATTTAACAGTTATATCAGCAAGTTAACATTATTGATTACTTATTTGTGTTAGTCTTTTCTGATTTGCAGCCTCTGTGGTTAAAATCTGGTTGCGTTTAAGCGCAAAAGTACTTGGTTAAAGTTATGGAAAAAGTCAGAATGTGACAGGCGATATGTTCCTGACACACAGCTGGCTGAACAAATGACAAATGCTGCTGTATTTCTTGTCTCCTCTCACATGTTGCTCTTGTTTATGTAAAGGTCCTAAGACAGTCATGAATTTAAAATTGGAATAAATTGGAATAAACAGCAAATCCATTTTTGAAAGAATGAATATGTAGTGTTATATGCACCCGGTGAGATGACAAAACATACATATTTATTCCATCAGTATATCCAAGAATCACCTGGGCTGTGTCTGAAATCTCACGCTACAGGCCTTTTTCCTCAGGAGACAGTTTCACTTGTCATAGTAGGAAAAGCACAGCAAGCCCACATGGTGAAAAGTACTACAGACGTGTCAACAAACCATTGGCAAAATGCCTGCAAAGCCTCCATCACTGGTGGTTACATCTACATAGAATATATCCCAGATAGCAAACAGAAGTGGGACACTCCAGGCAATGATGCGGCACTGCTGGCGCGGACAAAATGGATGCTGGCCCACATGTAAAATAGCAAATATGTCCCAAATATCCCAAATCAAATGTGGGCCTTTTTTGGTAAAGATGCAGCGCTCTCAGGTATGTGTATTCTGGATGTGGGCCAGTTTTGGTTTATCAGGTTTGTTCTTCGTTGACATACAACTTGCTTGTGGCCCAGATCTGGGAAACAGAAGCGGACCGCCCAAGTGCCATCATTCCACGCGGTATGTGGGCCGGATGAAAGTGCCAAAAGTGTCGGGTGTGGGCCGGATTTGGGCCACATTAATTTTGCTATCTGGGATACTGTATATCAACACTAATACAATGGATTCAGCTAATTTAAAAGGAGATATACACAGTTTGTTTACAACTGGTTTCACTTGTTAATGAACAGCTCCAAATACAGGACGTAACACAGCAAAAAAAAAAAAAAAAGAGGGTGTACGCTGAAGGCGCTGAAAGTACGGCCCAACTGACAACCTCTAAGTTAACAACACTCATACCAAACTCCTATATAAAAATACACAATTTAAAATAGGCCTTGTTTGTAGGTTTAAGGCAAGTAACATGGATGATATATTAAAAATAAAGTAACGTTCGGGGCCACTGTTTAAATCGGCACATATCGTAACTTAATTGACTAGTTAACAAGCGATCTATCACCAATCATCATTATTTAAATTGTTGTTTTTTTCAATGGAGTTCAATGCACTTAACAAGTTTGCAAAAATACCTGGTGTGAAAATAGTAACTATGAGTATGTGTGCTCTATAGTGTTTATACAACCATCATTTCAGGCCCAGCCAAAAATCCTGAACACAGAAATGGTGAAAAACAGTTTAATACTTTAACTCCACAATTCAGTACTATATAGTTTGCTTTATGTGTTTCTGCTACGCTAGGCTAAACTAGTCAGTCTTTCTCCTGAACACACACACAGATGAAACTGATGTTGAGCACTTCATCTTACTGCCTCAACAAGCGTATTTCTCACACGTTTTTATTATTCCTTTAAAGTTAAAGTTGATATCTTTCTTTCAGGCTGCGCGTTATATTTTAGCCAATACTGACATGCTGCTTCTTCGTGATAACGGACTAAAAGCACCTCTTTGTCTGAAGGGTTAATCTAAAATCAGGGTCACAGTCATAGTATTTAGCTAACGTCAAAATTCATCATCATCAGGGGAGCTATAAATTCACAGCATGCTAATGAGATCCTCCTACGCGTAGTATCGGCAGAGAGAAGAAGTAGGCAGCCTCATCTGGGTTTTGTATCGCCTCTGTGAAGAATGGCTGTCGGCCAGACGGAAACAGAAAACAGGTAGGAAGCAAAAGAGGTGACAGCGTAATGTGGGCAATAAAACATAATGTGTATACAAATACACACATGTAAAAGCTTGTGCCCACTCTGCCTCTCACAACGAGGTTACATAATTAAAGAGGCTCCATTGTGATGGCAGAAGAAGAAGAAGAAGAAGAAGAAGAAGAGGAAGAAGAAGAAGAAGAAGAAGAAGAAGAAGAAGAAGAAGAAGAAGAAGAAGAAGAAGGAGAGATTTTTTAAAAAATCTGTGAAATGGAATTGAAAACTTTTTGCATTACATAATCAGCTGAAAAGAATGATTCTCCTCTTCCTCTCTCTACTACTTCATCTCTTCCTGTCTCTCCTCTTCCTTTATTCCTCTCCCTCTCTCATTTATCTCCTCCTTTCTCTCCTTCACTGGTTTCCAGTCCTATTATTCATCCCACCTCCTATCTCTCCTCCCCTAGTATATCTCCTCCTCCTCCTTCTCCTCCTCTCCCTCCTTTTTCTAATTTATTTCCATTTTCTTCCTCTCCTCCCTCATCTCCAGCTTTACCAGTCCTCCACCTTTAATTCATCTCCTCCTTTCTCTTCTACCCTCTTTCTTGCTTTTACTCCTTTATTTTCTCTTCTTCTGTTTTATTATCTCTTTCCCTGCTTCTCTTCCTTCTGACAGTGTTGGATGAAATCCTCCGCCACATTAATCCAGTGTGTGTGTGTGTGTGTGTGTGTGTGTGTGTGTGTGTGTTTCTGTACCGAGCCGAGTTTTTTTGTCAGAATTTGTCAGAATTAAGATTACAGTCTCTCTCTAAAACCCTACAAACCCTCTCTATTTCACTCCCTCATTGTGCGGATGCGTGTGTGTGTGTGTGTGTGTGTGTGTGTGTGTGTGTGTGAACAGAATTAGCGTCTTTTCATTCCACAAATGTCACTGCCTTCTTACAGTAAGATCCCTGGTGTGTTCTCCCACAGTGCAGTGTGTGTGTCTGTATTTTGTGTGTGTGTGGTGTTTTATATACGTGCGTGCATTCGTGTGTGTGTGTGTGTGAAAATGTGCTTGTGCGTATGTTTTCTGGATATTTTTGTGTGCTCAGGCTGAGATTTCAGACAATAAATGCAGATGAGAGTAACGTTTCTCCCTCCTCCTCCCTCTATCAAATCACATCAGCTTTATTGACATAGATGTTTGGATACATGATTCCTGAAGCCGAATAATATAGTTGAATACAATATACATGCACAGTTTCATGAAAAAATAAAGAATAAACAAAAAACTACAGACCTACAGTATGCACTGACAAATATAATAAATATATAAGTTTGTTTATTGGGAAATTTTAAGATTAATTTCAAGAAATAACTTTACTCTCAGCTTTTTTTCCTGTATATTGATTGATCTTTTATCATTTCAGCTTGGTTCACTTTAAATCTGTTCACTGGCATGACAACAGAAAATCTAAAATGTGATTAAAGACGTCTGACTCAAACAATAATCAGTAAACATCAGTGTTACTGCAGCTACAACACAGTTACAGTAACACTGATTACAATCCAACTGATTCAAGAGTTCTTAGTGTGTCTTTATACTATAAACGCTGCACATTAACAAGAAGGAACAGGTGTTTATATGAGTAATAATGTCAGTTTTCTGTGTTTCTTACTTTCTGCTATTGGTTCATTTCTTAGTCTTTCTTTTTTGTCTCCTTTTCTCTCCTTTGTGTGCAGTATTTCCAACACACAAAAACATTAAAGATGGACAACAGACAGGGAGAGACAGAGGAGAGAGGGATTAGTTGGAGAGAGTAAAAAGAAAAAGCTGCTAAACATTCGAAATGTGTCTCAAAGGATAAAAGTAGAGAGAGGAAACAAAACTGCAAAATGGTGACAGGGCTCGAGAGGCAGGAATTAAGATGGAGACAGAGAACAAGAGTAAGTAAGTCTGGAAATAGCGGGAGGAAAAAGAGTTTATGTGGGAGGGCTGCTGTGAAATGTGCACTTTGTTGCCAGATAGACGTGAGTCTCCTCACGTATGATGACAGACCTGATGCAACCTGTGCACCAAGCAGTGAAACCTGCTCCGAGACTCGCACGATGTCATTCGAGTTCAAGACTGTTAGTGTAAATTAATTAGTAAGTCAGGAAAGCAGGAGAATAGAGACCAACTATGATACAGTATGTTCTCATCTGATTATGTATGAAAATAATCAGTGTTTGTTTGACTTTCTGGAAATATTTTTACTGTTTCATTTTTGGCTCAATGCTTGTAACGTTTTATGTAAAGCACTTTGTTTTAATTTTATGTTACAATAACTAAAATAATAACTAAATAACTAAATATAACTAAAAATGGTTATCGGTTCGACAGGATATCCTAATTTTTTCTTTGAAGGACTTTGAATTGATGAATCAGTCAATGAATCAAATCATAATCACATTTAAACCACACAATGATTTAAACATTAGCATTAAACATCAGCCTAACAGTACATTGCATCATGGAAAAGTCAAACTGAGTTATGTAATGTAAAAAAATGAAACTAAATTATGAGTATTTATGTGAGTTATTATAATATATGATACAATATAATAAATATATATAATATAATAATGTTTAGTGCCATCTATCTTCAGAATCTTAAATTATTAATTTCTCAAAACAAAAACTGAAATTATCTCAAAATACAGTATCATAAAATTATGCTTCAAATATTAAATATGTTCTCTGCGCTGTTACTGTAGAGGAAGCTGTGTTGCTGCAGTGGGGACATGCAGGGATATACTATCATTACATAATCTTTCATGTGTGCACTTAAACTGTCTGCTGTGTTTTCACAGCTCAGCAGTAGCTACTGTGGATTGACAGGTTCTGTCAGCTATCAGTCACAACCTGTCTGTGCCCTGATTGGCTCATCAGAGTGTTTGATCCGGAGGTTGAGAGGTTTTGCTGCAGGGAAGTTTCATATGAAGTTGATTTACTGTGAGGTCATCGTGGTGACGATGATGATGCATGTCTTTGTGTCCTTTGGTGAAGGACTGTACTCTTTTCTACTTTATTCCTACTTAGTGGTGATTTGTGGATTTTTGGCTTAAAGTAACATTAAATAGTTGCAGGATGGTGCTTTGCATCAATAAATCATTATCATGTTGGTTTTGAGATATTAACTTTTCATGGGAGCACTGTGAGCACCACGAAGAAAACACTGCAACTCTCCATCGACTGCAGTAGCAGCAGAAATCTCAGCAACTCGGATCTCAAAACCTCATCAAATAAAACCAAAAATATCTGCTCAATACCACTGAAATGAAGGAGGATATTTTATTCATTTGGTCCTGAATCCAGAAATTATTGTCAAATTATTCCTTAAAATGGGATAAAGAGTAATAAAGTCATCTTGTTACACTATGTTTATATACCACTCATTTCCAACAGCAAATATGTATTGGAAGAAATGTAATGCCCTGCAGATTATATTTGGTATTAACATAATGTTTTAAATGACCGTAAAAAATGTTCATACTGCACTGTATCTGCAAAATATTCTTTAGGAAATTAAGCATGACTGATCATTTAATGGCTATGTTTAGGCCTCTCAAAGCATTTAGTTTAGATTACAGGAAGACGGTCGTCTCGGAGACACACAGTATCACAAAAGACAACAGCAACACAAGACAGGATGCATTTTTTTCCTTATTGAACTAAAACCATTTTCCCCAACCTGCAGAATGTTTTCATGGCCTAAACCACATGCAGACATGAACACCAGTTTCAGAGTGCCACTGTCTTTATGAACCTTTGCCATCATCAGCTCCTTTCTCTCGTTCACTTCACCTTCCACCTCTTCCTCTGGTTCTTCCTCTTTATCTGAATCTGCCCCCACTTGTAGCCAGTTACATCAGACAGAGCAACATTACTAGAGGCAGAGCTGGATCACTGTGTGTGTGCACGCGCTCATGTGCACGTGTGGCATCACTCACTTCCCCAGTACTCCTCTCCTTCGCCCAGTGGGCTTCTCTTCTCCCCCTCCCTCCTCCTCTTCCTCCTTCTGCTTGTCATCTCTCTCTCCTTCTGGTTAGCCTTCAGCTACGCAGGCTTCCTCCATTTTGCATTGATGTGAACCGTGTGTCTACGTATGTGTGTGTGTGTGTGCCTGTGTGTGTAAGTATGAGTGTGCGGTGCAAGAGAGTGCAGCCTAAAGCAGCAGCCAGTGTTAGGGAAGTGTGCGCTCGAGCAGAACAATGGCATTCTGGGTAAAAATAGCCCTTGCTCTGTTGGAGGGAGAGAAAAGGAGACGGAGGGTGACAGCGAGAGAGAAGAGAGGGAGGAGAAGATGGAAGTTTAGTGATCATGTAGAGAGGAAAGAGAGAAACTGCAGGTGCAAATGTGTGAAAAGTAAAACAAAGAAAGAAGAATGAAAATGACTCAGACTGGAAGTGGACTGAAACTGGGAAAAGTAGAGAAGCTTTGCTACAACAGAAGTATTCTGCTCAGTATTTTCAATGAAGGGAGTGAGTTTAGTTCCTGGTTCTGAAACTTACCGTATTTATGACTAGGCTGGGCAATATGACTGATTCCCATATAAAAATATAGAAAATATATCACACTATGAACTGTGTTCCATTATCATGCATAAGATAAAAAAACAAAAACTTTATTTTATTATAATTACAACACTAGCAGCTAGCTAATTGGGTACACACTACAAATATGAAGCAAACACACCGAGGCACGCTATTAAACTTTGACTCTGATACAAGTTACAAGCTAAAAGGAGAAGCTTCTCCGAAAAGGAGACAATTTGACATTACGTTGCAGCGGCAGTGAGTGTGTGTTGAAGCACGTAGCAGCTAAAGAACCAGATATCTCCCTCAGGAGTTGATAAGAGACCAAAATAGAGTGAAAAGAGAGTAAATATTATACCAGGTGGACAGTAACATGACTCCAAATGAATGATCATGTTGCTCCGTAACTGCTGGATGTGTAAATAAGCAACTGTTTGCTAACAAGTTCAACATATCAGCTTAGAAGGCAGCTAATCATATGTCAAAGTTGTGTTCACAATTTGTTTTTTCCTCTGCTCTCAGGTGGCCAAAAAAATCAGTTAATGCAGGTTTAAAGTATCAAAAATAAAAGTTAGCTACTCATAATTCAGAAAAAAATGGTTTCTGTGACTGTTAATATATTACTGGATTATTATTACTGAAGCATTTATGTGCAAGTTGCATTTTACTGTGGTGGGTGGATGAGGTGTCATTAATTGGAGCTCTTTCATGTACTAGTTCCAGTAGTTAATGATGAACCCAGTTTTCTTCTGTTTTGTTCTCAACCTCATTGCCAGTTTTGAAAGACAAAACCGTGACTTGACAGCTTGACTTGGTTTCTGAAACCATCAGATGAAGTTTACATGTGCAAACACAAGACAATAACTGATTATTCTGCCTGGATATTAAAAAAAAAAAAAGAAGAGTGAGAGGAGAAAAAGACAAAAAACATTTCCTACAGATGACGCGATTTCTCTGAGGGCCAGTTTGTGACAAATGTGTCACCTTCACCGATGAGTAATTGTAAGGCCTCCCTTTGGCCGAGGAGTAAAATGGGACACAGTGATGACTTATTGCCACAGTTTTGTCATTAACCCAAACCAGTGGTGGAAGAGATATGTATGTGACAGAAGTGTATAAATAAAAGGCAGATACTGTGCATTGTTTTTCCTATTATGAAAAGGAGATACTGTTACAGAGGGGGGAAAAAACAACTGAGAGAAAAAGAGCAATAAAAAACCAAAAGGAAAAGAAATGTGATAGGAGAGAAAAACACAAACAGAGCTGGGAGATAGATTGAAAATACAATCCCACAATGCTAAAAAGATTTTGAAAGGACACACACTTAGAAAGAAAGAGAGTCTGAACGCATAATATCCCTCAGAGTGAAACCAGCAGATGAAAAGAAAAGAAAAGAAAAGCAGCAGTGCTTTTCAAAGAGAATTAGCTCTGATGGAGCATTTTAGTGAATTTTATTGACAGGAGGAGAAAGGGCCAGATTGTTTGTGCTATGTAGGTTAAGTGGTGCAGCGGTGGGTTGCTCAGCAGGACAATATGTGAGCACACACACACACACACACACACACACACACGTGATGTGATCTGCAGGACTGAATGTACTCGCTGTGGGAAAACAGGGGAATGAGTTCACTTCAGAGTCTAAGAATGATTCAACAGTCTCAGAAGCTACTGTACAGTGTGCTGCTTCAGGGGATGCACACACACACACTTACACACACGCACACACACACACATACACACACACACTTACACACACGCACACACACACACATACACACACACATACACACACACGCACACACACACATGCACACACACATGCACAAAGTATTGCATGATAGTTAAAGGGGTAGCTTTGACTTATTTTACTTGAATGTGTGATGAATGGAGGCCTCATTGTGTGTGTAGACTAAGTGGTTGAGTGAAATTGCTTTGCAGTACCAGACCGACCACACACACACACACACACAAACACACACACACAGGGTGAGCACCTTGCAAGAACATTGTGTACAAGTGAGTTTCTTACTCATTTAAAACATGAGCCTCAGGAAAGTGTTTGCTCAGTGGTTGAGCTGTATGACACTTTTAGTCTTTCAGTCTGATTTTGAGTTTAAAGGCCGCAGTATTCAGAATATTCAGCGTTACTTCAAATATAAATACAGTATAACTGATGAGATCTAAATTTCTTTCAGTGTTATTCAGTTAATAAATTATTAATCAATCAAGGAAACATGCAAAACATTTGCTGTTTACAGCGTCTCAAATGTTTTTGTGTTTTGGACTTGGGTGAGACAAAACAAGCAATTTAAAAACCTTTGGTTCAGGGAATTTGTGTCATCTATTTTTGACACTTTATATCCTATATCATATATATTAATCATAAAACTGATCGACAGATTAATCAATAATGAATGAATTTGCAGCCTGAATCGATGTGAATCATATATTAAAAAAATACAAAAATGAGGTTAAAGGGTCAATTCACCCAAATCTCTTTCTCTCACACACACAAAGAAAAAAGAAAAATTCTCAAATACATCAAAGTTTGAATGGAGAATATTTGTCCCTCGTGCTCAGAAAGCCGAGCACAACCAGATGAAAACTGGTTTGTGCTCAGATCGCTCAGGTTTTGACAGTTTAACTAGTCATTTGTTCCACTTCTGAAAATAGTTTTTCCCTCATTTTTGATGCTATAATAATTTCGATGGATGGAACACCTTCAAAGGATTTCTAGTTTTCACTTTAATGCGAGAATCAGAGAACGACCCTGAGTGTTGAAGTAAAGCATTAAATCTCCTCCTGGTGGGAATCTTTTAGCATTATGTCAACATCTTGTTTAATCACAGACAAAATATTTGAAAAAAAAAACAACACGTCACTGATGTTAACCACTCGTGTGCTTGTATTCCGTCTTTTCTTTGTGTTTTTAATGATTCTCTCTTTTGAATGGCAGCTTCCACTTTGAATGAGTCGCAGCCACATTGATTAATTGCCTCTATTCAGCTTCTTTTTGCTCTACTTTTTCATTGTTTTTCAAGTAGGAGTGCCTGTTTAGCAACATTGTCTGTCCACACATCTGACATTTCAGTGGCTGGTCTGTGTGGCTGCAGCCTCAAAAAGATCACCTGATTTTTGACGAACTGCACAACATACACACACACATTGTGTAAACTCTGATGGCAATAAAAAAGGCAATCATAGAACAACTATGAGTCACTAAAAGTCTTAAAATCATGCCTTGATCCTGGGTTATACCAGCCAAGGTAAATAGTAAACCATGAAAGGGAGATCTGGAGTCTTTTGTATGACACCTAATCACAGATAAAGTCTCAAAGGGATTCAAGGGGAGAGAGAGAGAGAGAGAGAGGAGAGGGGAGTTAGAAGGAGGTTTGGTGAGTTTTGTGTTGAGAGAGAAAGAGAGAGGATTGGATGAGTGGGTGGAAGAAAACAGAGATGGGAGATAAGTTTTGAGGAGGGAGGGCTGCATCTGTCAGTTATTCATTATATGAATAATACAGCTGCTCTTCAGCTCAAAACAGCATCAGTTACTGTCCAGGATAGAGAGAGAGACAGAGAAAGAAAATAAACAGAAGATGTATGAAGGGTGTTGAGAAGATACTGGAGAGAGAGAGAGAGAGAGAGAGAACAAAATAATAGATAAATCTCACTTGAATAAATACATTTTTAATCTTTAAACATACATTTATTTTAAATTAACCCAATAACATGTTTTTTTGTGACTATATAGCTGAACTTACTCCTGTGACATTTCTGTCCTGCTCTTCCCAGATATCACCTGTCAATCAAACAGTGTGAGTGGGACTGTGACATTTTCTTGCTTTGATTTTTTGTTGGTGAACTTTGAGTGCCTGTAGATGGGGCTCTTTTGTTCAGTTATAGAGGCTATTGATGTTAATTCTTGTGCTCCATTCTTCCTCTGCCTCTCTTGTTTTATGCAAAAAATAAAACACTTTTTTTTTTCCTAGAAAGACCCAGGAGACACTTTTAGGACAGTTTGTTGGTTGCTGCTTCTAACTTTTAAAATATCAGCTGATAACTCATATCAGCTATGTTGTTTGTCTGCTTTCTGTATCGCAAAGAAATCTTGTCACAAAAAGAGTTTAATTGGATTTGAAGACAGATTATGGACAGTGCGCGTGTGTGTGTGTGTGTGTGTGTGTGCGCGCGCGTGCACGTGGCAGTCTAATCTTTTTTGTCAGTCAGTCTCACAGTATGTGAAGTGGTGTGAGTGGAGCTGATGTGATGAAAATTGGGTGTAGCTGTCAGTGTAACTTGGCCTTTTAGAAACGTACATCAGCTCAGCTTAGCTTGCTGCAGCTCTGACGGCTCTGTCTGGAAATAAGATTTGTGAACTGTATACATTATACAAGTGTGTTTGAGCAGATCTCTTCGCAGTCTGCGTTTTAAATGGAACGGACATATTTAATGTTTAGATTATTAATCAGTGTGTTAAAACTGTCAATCTTATTTAACGGGAGAAGTTGACTGAGAACATAATCATTTTAGTGTGACCGCTGGAGGAGTACTTTAGTTGTAGAGAGAAGGAGGGTTGAATGGCATTTATTTCACACACACACACACAAACACACACATACTTGTGAGCCACCCAGTGCTGCAGTCTTTACTGTGTGCTACTGAGCAGTACTTGTTGACTTTTTTGACAGGGTGCTGGTATTTAAACCAGTAACATGTAACTCATAACCTCACGTTTTTAGCACTTTAAATTGTATTTTTATGAAAGATACACTCCCTGATTATAATGCCCAATAGTGCCTAAATCTGAAATGTTCCTCCCAGCTTAGTGTTGATGTTTTAAAACAGCTTTTGAATGAGCTGGAAGGAAGATTTTGGAGTTACGGGGTACTTGAGCTATTATAGAATCAGGGAGTGTGTCTTCAAATACGTTTTATCGACCATATTATAGCGATGATTTAATAACAAAACATTATGATACTATTGTGGGAAATAGGCACCTTGTCATAACTGTTGTTGGTCTTTGTGTTCTCTCTGTTTCAGAAAAAAGAGTGGTTATGTCTCAACTGCCAAACCCAAAGGCTGATGTCCGGAGGCGGTCTTGACGATCCTCCACTTCCTGTTCCTCACCCGTCTCCCAAGCACCAGCCAATGGGTTCACCCCGTCACCAGGCGCCAGCTACTCAGCAAAGCCCTCTCCACAAACCCACTAGTCAGCAGGGACCCAGGCCAGGCCAGCCCCAAACGCAGAAACCACAGGCGGGGACTGGTGGTAGTGGCCCATTTGCACCAACCGCTGCTAAACAGCCAACCGACACTAAGACCACTACACCATCTACGGCACCAGTACCAACCACGGAGACCCAGAAACAGCCGAAACCCACAGAAGAGAAGCCCAAGGCTGAGCCTGAGAACCAAACTGTCAAAGACACCAAAACATCCCAGAAGAAGGGAGAGCAGATCACACCGATCAAGGACATTAAGAAGTCCAGGCATTATGATGTAAGTCGGATTTTTTGGTATCACCGCTACACTGGAAAAAAGTGTAAACTCTGTATGTTAAACTATGAAAAAGTAAGTTTTTAGTTGCACTTGTGAAAAAAATTACCAAATAAATAATGCACTAACAAAGATGCAACGAAAATGCAAATAAATTAAGCTGATTTTCAGTACACCACATTGTTGCTGGAAATCTATTCATAGTGTAACATACAGGCCTATGAACCAAAAATGGCTATTGTTGTGTGACATATTTAACTTTGACTTTATATCCAGGCCAAGCTATCTGATGAGTATGCATGGCAGTTTCTGTGTGGCCTTGCTTTACATTCATAAAGTTATTCCATGACGCCTAATGAGCTTAATGGAAAATCCTGCTGATATGCTCTTGTTCAGTGTTGTCTTCAAGATGGTGAATCTCCAAACACCTAACATCTACAGTCATGCTTGCGGCTCTATGAGACTGTACTTAGGCACTTTGAGCTGCTCACACTTACAATGCCAGCATGTTAATGTTTATCAGGTGCAATGTTTACCATCCTCACCCTCCTTGTTTGGCATGTTAGCATGCTAAAATTAGCTAATTTGCAATGAAAACAAAGTACAGCTGGCGCTGATGGGAATGTCATTAGTTTTGCAGGTATTTGGTCATAAACCCAAGTATTGGAAAAACATTACACCTGATGATAGCGCTCAATGAAAGGTCAGAAGATCCAAATTATAACAACTCATCTACTGGGGAACATGAACATCTGTACCGAAGTCCACAACAATCTATCCAATGGTTGTTGCGATATTTCAATAAAAAGGGAAAAATGTCAACCTTAAGGTGGCGTGAGAGAAAAAGTCAGGGCAACACCAAAATCATAATGGTGTCAACAGGGAACTACAACTGGGAATCACAAATATCTGTACCAATGTTTTGTAGCTAATTGAATCCATCAATTAGATTTTGTATATTTCACTGATTGAATGGTGGTGCTAAAGGAAAATTCAGAGGACCAACAAAATCTTCCTCTTGAGACATCGAATATATTAGGAAAAGTTGATGGCGATCAAAAAAAGATATTTCAGAGAACAACAAATGTCAACCTCATGGTGGCTCAGACCAGGGTCTCAAATGTTTCATCCTCTGGGGTCCATGACTGTCTGTACAAAATGTCATGCAGATCCACCGAATAGTTTATTTCCATCTGGACCAAAGTGGTGCTCCAACCGCCAGGTCAACAGACTGACATTGCCATCCCTAGAATCATGCTGCTGGCATGGAAAAAAAGTATGTGATAACAGGGCTGTTATCTAGGTAATACATCTGTAAGCCACACAGTAGGAAGAACGCACTTAGTGAAGCAAACTAACTCTTACACAAACAGTTATTTGAATGAGTGCATCTGGTCTTTTGGAGCTGGATTGCACATCTGTACCTTTGTACAGCCCAAACCGGTTAGCCAGCTATGTGAAGGCTTTTACGGCCCTGCTCATCTGGCTCAACAAGCCTTTGTTTTGCCTCCTCTCTTGGACATTTGGCAGTGCGTCGAAACATCCTGGAAGGTGATGCTGAAAACGAAGTCACCAGTCGTGGGACTGATTTCCTTCCTGAGAGTGCAGGGCCACACAGAGACAGGCTGGCCCTGTGTCCCCCTGGAAGAGGCCCTTGCAGCCCTCCTGATTCCTCAACCAGCTGGCTGGGCCGCGAGCAGGAAGCCGCTACCTCTGCTGGTGCAGGATAGGGAAGCACTGAAATATTTCAAGAAAATTTCCCAGCTGGGCACACAGCTGGCCACAGCAGCTAACAGCCTGAGAGTGTCACTCCCACAACAGTGGAGCAGTGCATGCCGGGATGAAAAATGCCAGCATACCCCCACAGAAGCTGGCTAGCACATGGGGAAAGTCAGTGGGAGGGAGCATCACATCATCGAGAGCTATGTTCAACAGAGCCCCCAGATTTGCCAGCAGAGTTCACCACCCCCTCCAGTCACTGTTCATGTTCAACAAATGACTTTTTCCATCAAAGAACAAAATCCTCCACCCTCTTCCACCTCTCCGGCCCTCCATGACGCTTTGATGATAGCAGCCCAGCCTGCACAAAGGCACAGAGGCATCCAGCCGCTCACAGAGGCTGTATAATGCAGAAAGTACTCACTCAGCTGGCACCCCTGTCTCTCTTCCCACAGTTAGGGAAGCAGACAGCGGGCAGCCTCATTCAGCTACATGCTATGCTAGCTGAAAAAAGCTCAGCGCCGAGCCCATTCATGAGCGCTATGTTAGGCGTTATGTTGTGAGAAAGATACACATCCCGCCCAACATAGCGACTAAGAGAAGCAGATCTGTCTCTTACTATGCTCACTGGTGCTGTTATCCATCAGACCAGCTAACGGTGTTGCAGTTAGCAGCGTTAACTCCTCACTGAGGAATAAAGCTTCACACCGACACATCGGCCGAGGAGAGGACACTACATGTGTCAGCACTGTCTCCCGCTGTTCTCGCCGCTAGCCATCACAGGACCGGCATACACAGCTTATCTCTCATGTTATTGAGGATTCAGACAGCAGAGTAATGCCCCATGCCCGCACACAGACCGAGGAGAGGAGACGTTATGTCTGTTTCACTCCCCTCCAGTTATATCCTTTGGAAATAAAGAGAGGAACGAACACGTTGAAACAACATCAGATGCTCTGATGAGGCAGCTGATGATGATGCGTTCATGGACCACACCACTGGCTCAGTCCTTTTGCTATCAGCCCCCCATGGGGCAATCTTCCATTTATGGAGTTTGGGTGGTGGGGAGAGACGAATTGGAGTGTCACAGCTTCATGGCTGCTGCCCCCCAGCTGACCACCCGTCCTTTGACAGAGTTTTACAAGGAATGGCATCACAGCTGCATGTTAACGGAGTGGATGGACAGAACACTGAGACCGGGTTACTCACTCTTCTGCCATTTTCCTCCTCCGTTCTTGGGCATCAAGGAGATAAATCTATCCTCTCAAGAAGAGATAGATTCTCTCTCCGAGGTGATCCAGGATCTGTTGCTAAAACAGGCTGCCTTGATCATTCCCACTCACGTCAGACAGATGGGGTTTTTTTACTCCGCGTACTGCTGGAACTGGTTCAACCAGGTGACTGGTTCACCACCATTGACCTGAAAGATGCTTATTTTTACGTCGAGGTGGTGGTCTGTGTGTGCTGAAACAGAGGAAGTTCCTGCATTTTGCCTTTCAGCAGATAGCCTATGAGTACAACAGGCTACCGTTATGCTACTCCATGGCTCCCCATACATTCAGCAAGTGTGTGGATGCGGCATTGCAGCCACTGCGCGACCAGGGCATGAGGGTATTTTTTACTTAGACGACCTCATTGTCATGGTCAGGTCCATGTTAGCCATTTTCCACATAGCCAAGTTGGTGCTGCACCCCGGTTACATTTCACCCTCAACTGGAAGAAGAGCACTCCCTAGCCACACCAGTGGGTGTGTTGTATGTTTGTGGGCCATTCTGTCAGAACCCAGATGGACGGTCCTGCAGCAGGCAGTTCTCAGACTGTGGCAGGGAGCAGACCCATGGCGGCAGGCCATCCAGTCATTCCACTGGGGCTCCTGCACATGCGTCACCTACAAAGGTGGTTTGCCAGCCTGTGCTCGGATCCCAAGAGGCCAAAGCACCGCATGGTGAATGTTCCCCATATTAGTGCAGGAGGATCTGTGTTATTGGGTGTTCCCACAGCATCTATCAACAGGGACACCACTAGGTCAAGTGACTACATAGTGGTGTTCACAGATGCGTCCCTGACGGGGTGGGGGGGGCACCTGCCTGGGGCGAGCGATAGGTCGTGTGTGGCCTTCAGGGGAAAACCTCCTCGAACTACAGGTAGTACTTGGCTCTCCAACACTTCCTGACCCTGGTTCAGTTGAGGTATGTATTGGTGAGAACAAACAACCACACCGCAGTTGTCTACATCAGCAGGCAGGGCAGAGTTCAATCCACAGCTCTGTTGAAGAGGGTGGAGAACAGCTGTTTGTGTGCTATGGAGAGGGAGTAGCTGCTAAAGCCCTCTCCAAGAGGTGCCTAGCTAGTTGGCTTTGTGAGTGCATCTCCCAAGCCTACAGGCAGATGGGTAAGGACCCCCCCCAATGTGGTCCAAGCGCATTCCACACCTGGTGTAGCAGCGCCAATGGCCTTATTCTTTGGGGCGAGTGTAGGAGGACATATACACAGCAGTGCCTTGGTCTACGACTGTCTGTTCATATGGTTCTATTTCTTGGACATGACAGGTTCCTTTTCAGGGTCTTTGCTTGCAGGGGCGAAGAATCAGGACTTGTGAAAAGGGGGTGTGAGTGTGAGCTGTGGTACACCTGACAGCCCCCCCCCCCTCCCTCCATCCTGGGCAATATGCGCCTGCATTCTTCTGTGCTCCATGATGACTCTGGGAATTAGGTGTGCAGGGTGTCTGTTATATGGTTTTTGACCTCTGCAAGGTTAAGTCATAGCTACACCCAGTTTCATGTTCATGTTAACTGGGCTGGGTTGAGCCCCCTACTGCTCTGCTAAAACGGCATGGATTTTAAAATAGTAGGAGGGCCGCAGCGACTAATCTATAGCGGGTCGGGCTCAGTGAGGCATGTCGCGGCAGGGCGAACTTTCATCGGGTTCCGTCTACTGTACCCAAAGAGTCCAGTAGAGGGCGGAGCCTGTGTGAGATAGAACGAAGGTTACGATATTGTAACCCTAGTTCTATAAGCACAAGCGGAGCTCTCTACCTATGGACCCTGCTGCTCCGACACCATCCGTTGAAGTGTTTTCAGGATGGGACATTCAGTGAGGCACTACCTTATATACTGTATGAGACACACATAATTGGTAGGCATGTCCTGAATGGCCGGCTACGTACATCCAACTTTCAGTGGGCGATTGCATGTGTGTAATTGGAGGAGAGTATTACCCGTAGAGTCCAGTAGAGGGTTTCGCCTGAGCTTATAGAAGAAGGGTTACAATGTCATAACTTTCAGTATTTGTCATAGAAGGTTTCTTTCAACATTCTTTCTGAAAGGCTGAAATATGTTCTTGGGGTTTTCTGTAAATATTCTGACCTAAATAATAGAGTATCTACTAGCACATTGGATTAGATCAAAAACATTTGTTCCTTCAGTTGAATGTTTGAGCTTCACTACAGAATGATGTACACTGTTTGATACCACAAGTCTGTTTTACATTCAGCTGCTGAAGGGGGAAAGTTTCTCTGTGCTGACATGAAACTTCAGTTTAACGCACAGACGTACGAGCAGGATTGTGAAATCAAAACTAATTTGGAGCCAATCCTGGTCCAGTATGCAATGTATGATGTGCCTCCAGTGCATATACACTGAGAATGAGAGTGGATGAAGTAGGAGACATCTTCTGTCCAGCAGTTAAACTTCTAAAATGAACAATATTTGCATATTCATTGATTTCAGGATTTTTCAGAGAGGAAGATGATATTTTAAGAATCTTAAGAATTTTTGTTGAAGTAATTGAATGTTAAAAACATAGAAAACATGTCTGGAGGGTATCTTTAAGAAAAAACAAATGATATTTATTTTGTTAGCATTCAACAAAAACAAATACCATAAAGCTTAGCTATTGATACACTTGTAATTGCTAAATGTAACAAGGTGCTCAACTTTGCTATCCAGGACAGTAGTGGATGCCTATTTTCATATTCATAAATATTAAAAGAAAACATCTAAAAGATGTTTTGACTTTCAGAAAGAAACTGTCTGAGGCTAGTGGAACAAAGACTGTGGGAGAGCTGGCTGAATGTCAGGTCTCTAAGCATACTGATTATCAGCTAAAAATAGATTACTCAAAACTAGACTCAACTCGATTTCATTATTACAGTCCGCTTGTACATGTCCAATATTGCAACTGCAATCTGTCTGTAGTACAACCAGACATAGGATTTAGAAAAAACTGTGACATAGACTATGCAACTAGATGATTTGGGAAATTATTCTTGTCTGAAACCTGAGAAGTGGATGTTAATTTTTTGTTTGAATGTGTTGTTTTATTTAAGTAAAGTGAAGGGAAATTAATGCAGTGACATCTTGAGGCCACTAATATGGCCTATACATATATATATATATATATAAAAAAAATCCCCTTCTCACCCCCCTCTCATGGGGGGTGGTGGTGGTGTGTCTTCCTCAAGCTCGAGTCCTCTACCAGAGGCCTGGGAGTTTGAGGGTTCTGTGCAGTATCTTAGCTGTTCCTAGGACTGCGCTCTTCTGGACAGAGACCTCAGATGTTGTACCTGGAATCTGGTGGAGCCACTCTCCCAGTTTGTGGGTCACAGCCCCCAGTGCTCCAATTACCACTGGCACCACTGTTGCCTTCACGCCCCACATCTTTTCTTGCTCCTCTTTCAGCCCTTGTTATTTTTCAATGTTCTCGTGTTCCTTCTTCTTGATGTTTCTGTTGCTTGGGATTGCTACATCTATCACCACTGCCTTCCTCTGTTGTTTGTCAATCAACACGATGTCCAGTTGGTTAGCCATCACCAGCTTGTCAGTCTGGATCTGGAAGTCCCACAGGATCTTGGCTCGGTCATTCTCAACCACTTTAGGAGGTGTATTCCATTGTGACCTTGGGACCTCTAGCCCATACTCAGTGCAGATGTTCCTGTACACTATGTCAGCCACTTGGTTATGGCGTTCCATGTACGCTGTTCCTGCCTGCATCTTACACCCTGCTATTATGTGCTGAACTGTCTCAGGAGCATCTTTGCACAGCCTGCACCTGGGGTCCTGTCTGGTGTGGTAGATCCCCGCCTCTATTGATCTTGTACTGAGTGCCTGTTCCTGTGCTGCCATGATTAGTGCTTCTGTGCTGTCCTTCAGTCCAGCCTTTTCCAGCCACTGGTAGGATTTCTTGATTTCAGCCACTTCTTCTATCTGTCGGTGGAACATGCCGTGTAGGGGCTTGTCCCTCCATGATGGTTCCTCCTCCTTCTCTGCATCATCGGGTTTCTGCTGCCTGAGGTGTTCACTTAGCAGTTCATCTTTGGGGGCCATCTTCCTGATGTATTCCTGGATGTTGGTTGTTTCATCGTGGACAGTGGCTCTGACGCTCACCAGTCCTCGGCCTCCCTTGTTCCACTTAGTATACAGTCTCAGGGTGCTGGACTTGGGGTGAAACCCTCCATGCATTGTGAGGAGCTTTCTTGTCTTGATATCGGTGGCCTCTATCTCCTCCTTTGGCCAGCTTACTATACCAGCGGGGTATCTGATGACTGGCAGGGCATACGTGTTGATGGCCTGTATCTTGTTCTTCCCATTCAGCCGACTTTACAGGACCTGCCTTACTCTGTGTAGGTATTGGACTCTGGCTGACTTCCTTGCGGCCTCCTCAAGGTTCCCATTTGCCTGCGGGATCCCAAGGTATTTGTAGCTGTCCTGAACATCTGCAACGCTGCCTTCTGGTAGTTCAACCCCCTCCATTCTGATCATCTTTCCTCTCTTTGATACCATCTGACCACACTTATCTAGTCTGAATGACATTCCGATGCCGTTGCTGTAGATCCTGGTGAGGTGGATCAGTGCAGTGAGTCGATGTCTCGCTCATTCTTGGCATACATCTTGATGTCATCCATGTAGAGGATATATATATCTACATATCTATATATCTATATATATATATATGATAGATAGATAGATATGTATATGTATGTATGTGTATATGTATGTGTGTGTGTGTGTATGTGTATATATGTATGTATGTATGTATGTATATACATATTTGTGATGACGTTAGTACACAGATAGATACTTTTAAAGATATTTTCAATGTTCGTGTCACTCACTCACAGATGTGTGAGATTAGTTTGGCATTAGGTTGGGCAACTGAGCTCCATTTTCTTCTGGTAAAATACAAGAAAAAAACATTTCTCTGTGTAAGTGTAATTTTGAATACAAACATCCCATTATTTTCTTATGAATATTTTAGACCTTTTCCTGCATGTTTCTCTGCTTCAAAAGTAAGCTCATTTTGTATGTTGTCACTGATCCCTGAAATAAATACTTGTTTTCTACAAACCAAACGATTAAAATTAAAGATAAAAGCACAATTGCAACGTGCTATATGCATGTTTTTATTCATTTTCCTTTAAAATGTTTTTAACATTGAAAGATCAAATTCATTATTACAGTGGCAGGTGAGAGACCTCAAAATCCATAGCTGCACTGAGAGCTTTTATTTACTTTTCAGTGGAATTTGATTGATTATTTTCGGGTTTAAAAACATCAATCCTTGAGACCATTTCCAGATGTATTGTATTTGCTCTCTCCCTTATTCTGCCTTACTTTTACTGAAATGTTAGTAGTTCCCATGATTTTGTTTTTGTCTGTAGCATTTCTTGCTTACATGATAATTTAGAGTCGTGGCATCATGCCTCCTTATCTAAAGCATATTTCTTTCCTGCATCTCTTGTACCAAATGTCTCTCTGTATAAGAATGATTAGTATTTCATGTGAACTACACTTCTTTTAAGTTTCAGGCCAGTGTTTTTTCTTTGTGAAATCTTCCTTTATTACACTGCAAAGTGAAAATGAAACAAATTTCAAAAAATGACCTTGCATGCAAAACACTGGGCATGTTTCATCACAAAGTAACTGTCACAGAGGGTCGTGGTATGATATGACACTAGCTAAGATTTTCCATGAGGCCTGGTTATTTAGAATTGTAAGTTGAACCAATTACCTTCTCCTTTAGTGTTGGAAATCCATGGCTGTCTGGAAAGCATGTCATTGATTCCCTCCTCACAGAATGCTGAGGCTGCAAGTGGCAGCAAGGCATCCATGGATTACCTTGGGGAGGGAGAGAGAGCGAGAAAGAAACAGAGAGAGAATGAGTGAAATAGTGCTTTTCTTACTCAGCGGCAACCATCGCTCCTGTTGAAATATGTATAAAGATTGGCATGCCATGAATATGCTAAACCTCCAAGGCCCTTAGCTGAAGTAATGCTGCTTCGGGCCTTTTCAAAGGCAGCACAGACCTTCCTCATTTGGAAAGCTGCTAGGAATTTAAAGTGCTGAGAGCTCAAAGTAAAGTCTCCTCTGAAGTATCCTTCATAAGAGGTTTTCTAGAAAAGATTTCCATAATTTTTATCTATTTTGTATTCTTTCCTCCATCCTCCCCTTTCATTTACCAGGTTATTTACCAGGTTAGTCCCTTTGAGATGATTATGATTCGGCATGTTATTAACAGGCGTCTCGGATAGAGCCATTGATGAATGAGTTTTTGAGTTAGATATTAACTCCACAATCTTATGTTGAGCTCATCATCAAAAAACTGAAATTTTCAAACTCCTAAAAACACAGTTTGACTATCTCCTTCCATCAATGGCTCAACAAATTGTTAACAAACCTAACAACTATTGGCCACTGTGTGGTAACTGTATGATATTGTAATCTAGATATTTTGATAATACTTTGTCAAAGACAGTAATTCCATATTTGAACTGTAACTGCATTGTAACAACATTTTAGATCTTGTTCAAAAAGCAGCAAGTTGTTAGAGGAACTGATATGTAGTATGGGTTTATTCAATTTTGTAAATAGGAAGGGCAAATCTCTGCATTTTGTACATTACCTAGATGTAAGTGTTCAGTGTTTTCCTGTATAATTCTACATCCATGGCGTTACTGAATAACAAGCTCCTGCTCATTCTCTTAAATGTTATCTGTGAATTCAGTCTTTTCACTTTTTCTTTGTTCTTTGTGAAATCTAATGACTACAATGTGAGATTAACCGTAAGCATTAAATTTTGGCCCACATAACCATTGCTCATTAACAACTCAGATTTTTAAAAAATGTCTCATCAAAGAATTTACAAGCTAAGACTTTGTTACTCAGTGGAATTCCCTAAATATAATTGTATAACAATATGGCAAGACATGTTTTTATGGACCTCCGAGCTTTCAGAGTAATAGACATGTTGAGTAAATGATGTATATATAGCACTTAATTACTTAGTAGCTAATGTTCCAAAAAAAATGGATCATTCACATTAATCATATGCCATTAAAACTCTATTAAATCATCAAATGGACATCAACTTCATGAAAAGCCATTTGAATGAGCTTTGACTAAATTCACTGTAGTTCGAATTTATCAAAATATTTTTAGATGTAGAGTTCAAGAGAGCTTTTCGTGTCATTGCCTTTTGTCTTGCTATCACCTAACATATTTATTTCTGTCCTCTTCTGTCTTCTATGTTTTTATTAATAGATGAAGATTGTATTTTTAGCATGTCTGTGCAGATATTGCTTTAAAAAGTGAACACTTTGTAAAACTGTTATTTGCCAGACACATTTTTAATCAATAAATCTAGGTCCCGCATTGCTCAAGGGTTGATAAGATATTATACTGCTATTGTCAACTTTTGCCAAATATGGACTTAATTTTTTTCACATTCACATTTATTAGTAGACAAATATTAGAATTAGACAGAAACCATTAATTCTATCTCTAAAATATCTCCTCTCAATTGAGGCAATATGTAGAAATCACAATCCAAATATACGTGGGCTTAAATTATATGCATACTTCAAACTTATCCAGCATCAATACATTCTCACACTTTGCATAAATTATGACTTAAATTAAAAACTCTAGCTTTCCCAAGTCTAATACGTTTTTTTTTTTTATTTCTTCTTCTCTTTTTAGGAAACAAAAAACAACAGCACCCATGACTTATCACGCAGCCCTCAGAGCCTCAGTGACACTGGCTACTCCTCTGATGGCATCTCCAGCTCCCACAGTGAAATCACAGGTCTAATTCAAGAGGAGGAGATGAAGCTAAGTGAGAGGGGCATAAGTGGGCGGGGCTCCCCACCAAGCCCGTCTGAAATTACAAAGCTAGAAAGCTCCATGAGGCCTTTGTTGGAGAAGAGCCTCTCTGAAGAGAAGGCAGACAGAAGGGGCAGGAAGCACAGAGATAGAGACTTGGATGATAGAGGGAAGCAGCGCCCACGCTCCCTGTCAATCCCACCGGATGCATACGACTCTGATGAGGAACTAGAAGATATACTGGAAGAAGAAGAGGATGGAGGAGACTGGGAGGGTAAACGGAAGGAAGGAAAGGAGGAGAAGAAGGAGAAAAAAAAGAAAGAAAAAGAGGCTGAGCCCACAGAGATGACCGATGAGGAGTTCATGAGGAGACAGATTATGGAGATGAGCGCTGATGAAGAAAATGAGGAAGAGGAGGAGGAAGAGATGGAGGAAGAGGAAGATGAAGAAGATGAAGGATATGGCTACCAGAAGCCCAAGAAAAGCCACCATAAGCACATCATCTCTGACTCAGGGAAAGAGAAGAGGCGCCTTCAGCACCACTCCAGCAGTTTTGAGGAGGAAACTAAGAGTTCTACTGATGTTTACAAAGGCTCAGCGGAGGAGGGTGAGGAAGATGTGATGGCATCACAAGGAGGCCTGAGGCGCTTCAAAACCATTGAACTCAATAATACCAATAGTTACAGCCGAGACATGGAGCTCAGCAATGAAAATGACTTGAGCCTTGATCGGGAACCAGAGCTAGAGATGGAGAGCCTGACAGGATCTCCTGAGGAGCATTCTCGGGGAGACTACTCCTCCACTCTGCCACCGACTTCATCCTCATATGGCTCTGGCCAGTCTCCTACTTCCATCTCATCAATGGAGGAGGACAGTGACAGTAGCCCCAGCAGGAGGCAAAGGCTGGAAGAGGCCAAGCAGCAGAGGAAAGCGCGCCATCGCTCCCATGGCCCTCTCCTTCCCACTATTGAAGACTCCTCAGAAGAGGATGAGCTGAGAGAGGAAGAGGAACTTCTGAGAGAACAGGAGAAGATGAGGGAGGTGGAACAACAGAGAATAAGGAGCACAGCACGAAAGACCAAGAGGGATAAGGAAGAGCTTAGGGCTCAGAGGCGCAGAGAGAGGTCCAAGACACCACCTAGCAATCTCTCACCAATCGAAGATGCTTCTCCAACAGAAGAACTGAGACAAGCTGCAGAAATGGAAGAGCTCCATCGTTCTTCTGCTTCTGAATATTCCCCTCAGAGTCTGGACTCAGAAGCTGAGGGATATGAGTCCAAACTTTACAAGTCAGGCAGCGAGTACAACCTGCCTACCTTTATGTCTCTGTACTCACCAATAGAGAAGTCATCAACCACAACAACCACCACAGCACCATCTTCAACTTCCAAACCACTAAAGAGCGCTGAGGAGGTGTATGAAGAGATGATGAGGAAGGCAGAGATGCTTCAAAAACAACAGAAACAGCAGCAACAACAGCAGCAACATGGAAGACATGGGCAGTTCTATGAGGAAGATGTTAATGGACAAGGTTATGATGATGAGTATGAATATGAACAAGATCAACCAGGATATGAGAATGAGGCAGCAGAGACAGAAACAGATATTTATGAGGAGATCCGACAGACATCTCAGAACATCACTAAGATGCAGCAGGCTACTGATGAGCAAGTAGAGATTGAGATTGAGAGCTCCTACCCAGACAAGCAGCTCCTAGACACAGGCTCAGCCTTTGCTAAGTTACTGGAGCAAAGCAATGCTCTCCTGACTCCAGGGACCAGCCCCACCCAGATCTCAGCTCCAGTCTCCTTCGCTGAGACTGGAGGACGGATCCCTGATGTCCGAGTGACACAACACTTCTCTGCAAAGGATGGACACAAGGACAGGATTAAAAGCCAAGCAGGAAAGAATGGAATAACTCCAACAGTGGCTGCCACCACTATTGCAGCTTATGGAGTTTATGCCAGGGATGCAGTAACAATTTCGCAGACAAGTTCAACCCACACTATAACATCTACCCAGTCTGGTATATATGGCCGACACACGGGAAGTCCTGCCACATCCTCAGCTACAGTCTCAAGTGTATGCAGCAAGATTGCAGAGATTACCCAAGCCTATAGTCAAAGAGAGGTGATCACCAGAAGGGTAGGGGAGACTAGGGGTGTCCAAGTGCGAGACAGCTCAACATCTTCTACTGAGAGAATTATTGAGCCACGTTCTCCCAAGTATACTACATATTATAGGAGCACCAGTCCTCCTCTTTCACCATCACCACCACCACAAAGTCCCACCCGTTCACCTTCCAGAAGGGCTACAGCTGAGTTCTCTACACAGACTTTCAGTTCGGCATTACGAATGGACTCAGCTGGCTCTGGGCCTACATCTCCAGTGATAGCTCAGGGAACCCAAACATCACATCGATCGGTTTCCCCACGACTGTACCGACAGCAGTCTTCCCAGGATGCTCCATACTCCCCACCTTCAAGTCCAGCTAGGCCAATGACAGTCAACACTGCTACTTCTCCCCTGTCTTCGCCTACCCGATTTAGCCGTCAATCAACATTTGACACATATTCCCCATGTGGCAGCCCTCCAGACACTCCACCTTACCAAAACTCTCCTACGCGCAGCTTCTACCGAACACAAAGAGTGGAGAAGGTAAATGTGGGAACAAGTATGGTCACCACAGTGAGCACTTACACAAGAGGGTCCATGTCAATGGATAACATCTCACTCTGTCGCATATCTACAGTCCCGGGCACCTCTAGAGTAGAGCAAGGCCATATGATCCAAGGTGGAAGTGTTGTGGACCTCAGAACAGCCACCAAACCAGCTCCTATTATCATGACTGATCAAGGAATGGATCTCACCTCCCTGGCCACTGAAAGCAGGAAATACCATGGTGGATCAGAGGGGAGCAGAAATTCAACAATTGTACAGCCACTGATTATGAACCTGAATGCCCAGGAGACCACTACACCAACCACTGTGAGTGTCACTGTGGCTGCATCCATGTTCATGACCCAGCCCAAACAGCCAACTGTCTATGGTGATCCCCATCAAAACCGAGTAGATCTGGGTCAGGGAATGGGTTCAGCTGTGTGTTTTTCCCAAAACAAACCACCAATGTCACCTCCAACTGACCCATCAATACCAAAAATTGATGCCAAACTGGAAGACCTCAGTGTCCAACAGAGAGAGCTACAGATACAACAAGAGAAGTTGCAGAAGCAACAAGAACTTCTTGAACAGCAGTTGCAGCAGCACCATCACATGCAACAACAGCAGCAACAGGCATCTGCTTTGGCCAGGTACAACCTTACTGGCCAGATCTCACCTTTACTGAAAAAAGATTTGCTAGTCAGCCAGACCAGCACTGCCTCAGCTGTGGTCAGTGCTGTATCACCAGTTATTAACCCTGAAATGTATGGCACTGGACCCATTGAGCTTAAAGGGAAGCCCAGTCCTCCTGGTGTGATTTCAGGAGGTAAATCACCACATAGTATGGTAGTACAGATGGACGGAGGGCCAGAACAGGCCAGGGCAGTGACTCAACTAGTGAAGGTAGAAGAAGGACAGGATGCTATGGATCTTGCAGGAGGCCAAATTAAACCTGACAACCAACCAGCTTGCTGTGATGTTGTTTACCGACTTCCATTTGGTGGAAGCTGTGTTGGTGGTTCTGAGAAAGAGGGCATAAAGCCTCCCTCTGCCCCAACTCTCACATACGAGTCTGACCAAGAAAGACAACCTGGAAGGTACCATGAGTATCCAATGGATGGACGTAAGGCCTACACATTGCCTTTCCCTGGTAGGCTCCAGCCTTCAATGTCTGATACAAACCTGGCTGAGGCAGGGCTACTTTCCTACCATTCTAAACTAGAACCGCACCTCCAAGCCCCAGAAGAACTTGCCATGGATCTAACTGCTATGAAACAGGGCTATGGGGGGTATATAGGGATGCAGTATGGCTCGTATACAGATTTACGGCATGGAGGAGACATCGCAGCCCAAACGCTGCCTATAAGGAGATATAATTCCTTGTCTAATATCAGTTCAGACTATGGCTACTCTGCTCGTGACATTGCTGGCTTCCATGAAGCTAACTTGGCTCAGTACAGTGCTACAACTGCCAGGGAGATCAGCCGAATGTGTGCAGCACTCAATTCCATTGATCGGTATGGAAGCAACCCAGACTTGATGCACTTTGGCAGTTTGGGGAGGGGAACTGGCCCAGGGGCCTCCAGACTTGCAGCTGGTCTTGGCATGAGACAAAACCTCCTCTTTGGACTAGATGGGAAGCCAATCTCCCACAGTCAAGCTCTAACCAACCTTATCAATGCCAGGCAGGCCAGTCTCAGAGCCATGTACCCTGCTGCCATTAGGTCCTCTGATGGGATGATCTACTCCACTATTCAGACTCCTATCGCTTCTACACTTCCCATCACAACCCAGCCTGCTTCTGTTCTTCGCCCACTACTGAGGGGAGTCTACAGGCCATACCCTTCTGCCAATATGACACCTGTGCCCCTATCCAGTCTTAGCAGACTACCAATGAGCCCCAGAATGCCCTCATCTGGACAAGCTCCAGTCCGTTACCCAGCGCCAGGTCTTCTCCAAACAATGTCAACCACTGCCACTACTGCTGCTGCTGCAACAACTTCAGCACCAGCATCTGCCCCAGTGTCTGTTGCCATGACAACTACCAGCTCTACAGTCCAGGATGAACCAGTTTACCTCGGTAAAGGTGCAACAGTGACCTCCTCATCATCAGAGGTCACCTCAGTACATGGAGCAGTTGTCATCCCATTGGAGCCACAGCAGCAACCAATAAACTTGTCTCAGGCTCACCTGAATAGTCAACAACAAGTGACAGCTGCTCAGCAGCCACAGCAGCCTCCAGCAGCTCATGCCTACCCACCCTTAGCTCCTTCACACACCCATGGCTACACCCAACCTCCAGTAGGCCCTTCTGCCCCTGCCAGTGGCTTACCCATTCCAGGAGGTCTTCCTCCCTTCCCTCCACCAGGTGCCATACACAAGGAGGGTGAAACTGAGGCAGAGAGGTTGCATCGGCAGCAGAAGCAGCTCCTGCAGATGGAGAGGGAGCGCGTGGAGCTGGAGAAACTCCGGCAACTGCGCCTGCAGGAGGAGCTGGAGCGAGAAAGGATGGAGCTGAAGCTTCACAGGGAGAAGGAGCAGATGCTGGTGCAGAGAGAGTTACAGGAGCTGCAGAACATCAAGGAACAGGTAGAGGGAGAAACAGGAGGCAGAATGGAGAGTTTGATAGTTGGTGTCTTGTTTGATGTTTTGTGGTTTTTGCTTTATATTGGGTATTTTTTGTGTTTTGTTGTTCTGTGGTGGTGTTACCTGTGGTGGTATCTTAATGAGTTATTGTCCTTTTATATTATTTCAATTGCTTTTGGTCTGTGCTTTTGATGTGCAACCAGTACATGGACCTATTCTGAAAGATATATTATTCCCTCAAATTATCTAAGACTAACTAAGAAATTCTATATACAGTATATGCATGTCATTCAGTGGATTTCTCTTATTGATTTCTCAATGTTACAAACTTTGACAGTTATATTGAATATTGTTTGGCTGGTGAGACAATTAAATATACCTAGAAAATCCTGTCATTGTTAGAGGAAAAGTTTTCTTGTCTAATGATTGATGATAAAAAAAACAAAACAAAACAAAACTATAATTCTATAGTTTGCATGCTATGTTGTCCATTTTACTGGACATTTCCTGTATATGAAGTGTGCATGAACATACCTGTAGTATATATGTGTGACCGAAACTGATGATGCCTAACTGTTGTGTGTAAAGTGGTTTCATGTTCCATTTGTTGGTCTGATTTATCTGCAAAAGAAAAATGGATTGCATTATGTTGTGAACATTTAATAATCAATAGCAAGTACACATTTGACTATATTGCTTTTCTCAGCTTCTAATAGCCTTGTGAAGATGTTTTAACAGTTAACAGAAGGGCTAACATGACAATTTTCTTCTTTTTTGATAGAACAAGCAGTTGAAAATCTTTCAAGTTAACTCTGTTAAACAGGTGTGGAAGCCTTCCTTAATGAGAATGAACTAGAGATGGAATGATTAATATGCATCTCATAACCTACAGTATAAGCAAAAGCCCTAACTCCTTATTTGCACCAGCCTGTCATGTATGCAACAAAGAAAATGCATTAAATATTTTCTTATGAGTATTATATGACTGGCAATAGCAATTACCGGTCCATGCTGCACTTAATTTATGTTGCGCTTCCATTCTTGGTTTTTGCAATAACTAACTTGGAACCATTTTCAAAACTAATCCATCAGCACAAGAATGACTCCATGTCACATTCAGTTTCAGGAGTCCTGTGATTTGTATTGCATTTTTGATATTTGATCATCTTTTATTCAACCAGATGTGCCAAAAGTCAACAACCTTGTCCTCTTCTGTCTTTACCATCTCTCTCTTTTTTCACCTTGTCTTTTTTCCATCATTTATTTGTCTTGTTTGATCACCTTTTCTCCTCTCAACTCATCTCCTCTCACCTTCTTCTTATGCTATGTTTCTCTATACTTTTCTGTCTTGTCCTCTCTGTCTGTTTTTGCCCATGTGTGTTTCTTTCTGTTCCCTCATCACCAACACTTTTAGGTTATTCAGCAGCAGCAACAGGAACGTGAGAAACAACTTGTTGTCCAGAGGGAACAGCTGGCCCAGCAGAAGTCCCAGCTAGACCAGATCCAGTCTTTGCAGCAACAGCTCCAGCAGCAGCTTCAAGAGCAGAAGAGACTGAAAACAGCCGCTTCAGTTCAGGGCATGCAGGTGAGGAGAGTGAAGAATATTGGAAGTTGGATTATAAGTCACATGACATCCTCTGGCATTGATGTTGAAGGCTTCATGCCCTTGGGCAAGAGTGGCTGAGAATTTTAGGTTATAGAACAACTGTACAACTGATATCAGATGGCTCATTAAGCGATCAACACATACTCTGACAACTCATGAATTTACTGGGCTGGCAAAGAAAAGTTTGTTAATGATCTGTTTAGCTGTTACTGACTTGATTTCTCAAGCTACATCTAAAGATAAGCCAGCTCCCTCTTACAGTGACCTGAATTTAAACAGAGCTACATCACCCTTTACTTTTACTAATAAGGTTGATGGATTATTTTGTTTACCTACATATCTTGTTGTTATTTATCTAGCCACTCTGCACTTGGCCAGTTCCTTGTAAGACCACTATGATTGTACCAAAATGTGGTCGATAGGTGATGTGAGCTACAGTTGCAAAGCCTTTTCACTCTCAGCTGAGTCAATGATGGGTGAAGGGTGAATTGTCTAAAAACAACTAAAAACCTTACAACCATCCCATTTTTCTTCAGCTGGATGTGAATGGACAGCCTCTGCACCCTTACAACGACTCTCAGATGGGCTCCCGTTCCCTCCCTAACTCCTCATCAGAGATGTGTCTGAGGAGCCAGGAGGACCACATGGAAACCAGGAGCAACATGAGGAAACACAGCTCCATGACCAGGCTGAGTAGGGACAGCTTGGACGGAGATGGCGTGGTGTTCTACGGCTCCCCCCGCAGGATCGTGGACAGCTGTGTGCAGACAGATGATGAAGATGGAGAGGAGAGGTAAGATGTTTGTGTGTTGGTGGTTGGAGGGAGTTAGTGGACAGATACATTCAGTAGATGTGTGTGTTTGGTGGATGTAGGTGGATGTGGGTGTAGATGTAGGTGAGACTGTTTGTGTGTGTGTCAGTGTTTATTAGAGAGAGTTTCAAAGGCAAACAGCATTCTGCAACACAAAAAGACAAAACACCCAGCAATGGTAGATGTTCAAATATCAAAGAATTGTTGTCTGAGGATATGTCCCAGGTACATGTTTGCCAATTACATTATAATGTTCTTGGTCATATGGGGTAGTTTTCCCTAAAGCTTCTCTTTTTTAACCTAAATAAGCCCAGCAGCTTTACCAAGTTTGAAAAGGTTCCTTGGTATGTCAGAATTGGTACATTTTCCACTCACTCTTTGTTTTGTTATAGAGTAACAATATTACTGTACCTCACAATTACTCAGTGATCATAAACAGTAACACAGTGAGTAAAAACAGAGAGTAAAAAACACTTACATTGTTAATTATTTTTGTATGTACTATTTGGTATAAGCAGGCACCCAAAAAGTATAATTTGCTGGCAATAATACAAAGCAGTATTGTTAATTTCCTTATTTTTTTCTTCTTCTCTTCTTGCCATCACCAGGTACATGATGCGTCATCGCACCAGGAGGCGTGGTCGCAGCGTTGATTGCTCTGTCCAGACAGACGATGACGAGGACAAGGCTGAGACGGAGCAACCAGTCCGCCGAAGACGTTCCCGTTTCTCTCGGCACTCTGACTCCAGTGCCACTGGCAGCAGCACTGCTGCCACGACCACAGCAGCCACTGACACCAAAACCGACACCCACAAGATGGTATCCTCCAGTATCGCCATCCAGACCATCAGGGAAATGTCCTGCCAGACAGAAGTGGAGCACCTAGGAAGAGTCTCCCCAGCAATCCATGTGACAGTACCAGACCCAAATAAAGTAGAGATTGTGCACTACATCTCGGGACCTGAGCGGACCCAAAAGGGACAGTCTCTAGCATGCCAGACTGACCCAGAAGCTCAGTCACAAGGTGTTGTTGCTCCCCAACTCAGTGTACCAACCACGGTCAGTCCATATTCTTCCTCTACCAGTACTGGAACGCAACAATCCGGTTCTGCTGACCTTCAGACCCAGCAGCGCCAGCAACAGCATATTGCAGCAAATGCAGCCAAGTTTGAGCGACGCCGCCCTGACCCACTCGATATCAACTACCAGCCTCACAACCACCTCCACAATGAGTCCATCTCCAGCATCATCCGGCAGCAGCAGACAGCCCCCAAATCCCCACAGGTCCTCTACTCTCCTGTCTCCCCGGTGTCCCCTCACCGCCTGCTAGAGACGTCTCTGTCCAGTGAGCGGCTGAACAAGGCCCATGTCACACCTCAGCAGAAGTCCTACACAGCCGAATCCCCCCAACGACACCCCTCTGTGCCCCGACCCATCAAGAGCACCCAAAGGTCCATGTCAGACCCTAAACCTCTCAGCCCCACCACAGATGAGCATACCAAGGCCAGGCTGTCCCTGTATCAACAACAAGCGCTCCAGAACCAGGTAAAGTCACTCAAACCATGCTGACAATGATGACAGAGATATAGAATTATAGAGAATGAAGCAATTAGAGTGGATTGAGGACACAGTCTGGATACTAAAGCTAACACTGGTGATAAGGTTTGTTCAAAATGAAAGGGAAGCGCATTTTACAGGCATCATGATGCATGTTATCAGCTAGATAGAGCAAAAGTCAGTATTTTTGGTTTCAGTGGCATCCTGCAATAAGCCATGCAGCACAATATGAATCAAAATCAATCAGGTATATTTGATAAGCCAATATAGAAAAATAATCAACAGAACAAAAAACATTTTTAGATTAATTTTTAAAACCTTGGATAGTGCCCCACCACAAGTCCACACAGTCATTATCTTTGCTCTTGACAATAGTTTTACTCTCTTTTTAGTTGTCAGAGGAGTCAATATTTAATACTGATTGGCCTCAATGTGGGCCCAGCGCCACAAGGGAGCTTACGGGGGCTTAGCCCCCTCTATTTAAGCTTTTTATATTTAAAGAAAAATAGCAAAAACAACCAAATTATTGGCCTGGATACATGTGACTATCACTTAGCTGTTGTTTCAGAACAATGGACAGTGCTGTTTGTTGTGTGTAGGGGGTGTCCATAGTACTGAGAGAGAGAGACGCAAGCCGCAAACAGCTGTTTCTGCGCACCTCCCCTGCTGATTTTGACAGAGACTCATTCATAAATTCAAAAAATAATAATGCTCTGCTAGTGCTACATTCTTATGTGAGTGCTCTGATTAATAAATGTATTCTTTGATTTTGAAACAGTAGCCTTATGTTATTTAGCCTTTCTGAGGCTATTGTATGGTTAAACCAATTAATTTTATTTTATGAAAAAAATTCCCCCCTTGCAATTTTCAGTCACTTCATACTCACCTGCCTCAATGTAGCTCTGATTGAAACTTTTCCTTTGAGTACAGTTTGCTCCTGTTTTTATTTTGTGAGCATTATCAATGTTTTATGTGAATGCTATGATGACTAATCCCCATTGTTATGGAGTTCTCAGATGTTACTAGTCTTGTTTTCAGTCCAAGTGACACCCACTGAAACAATACCTGCCCTGAAAGTGAAATACAAAGAAGAATCCACTGTTGAGCTTTCTTGAGGCACTGTGGACTTTAATATAGAAACCTGTAGTGAAGGAAGATGTTCAACAGCTTGCCCACTGACTAACTAATTTTAATTACTAAACTAGGTAGCTAGTGAATGTTGCTGCCTATTAATGTTACTTTGTATAGATACAGTATATGATGCTACAGTCTGATATTCTTTCTGCTATTCATTTGCGTGAATAATATCTCCTTTTAACTGATTCAGGCTCTGTAGAATACTTAGATCATGTCAAATGGGACAAAATCATCTAATACTTTTGTGCATTAATAATTAGTTCAATGTGATTATTGGTTGCTTTACTTACAAATCAGGGGCGATAAATCTTAAAAATTAAACCTGCATGCTTTTTCCCTTATTACAGAGGACATGGCAGGTGGTAAACTACTCTCACAATGAACCTATTTTGAAGTGAAAATTTTCATATGACCGAATACTAAAAATCATATTAATAGTATAATAATGTAATAATCTTTATTTATTGAGCACTTTCCAAACTGAGGTTACAAAGTGCTCCACACAAGGCAGCATATTAAAATCCATAAATTATAAATAAATCTAGTAAAATGGGGAACTTTTAGGTAGCAAAAGACATTAACTCTACCAGAATCAACCAATTCCAGTAATATAAGCGAAACATATGAATAGACAATTCAAGTAAAATCAAGTCAAGCAGGTTCACATAAAAATATACTTGATATGTTTTGTTACCAAAGCTTATACAGTTCTCCAGTGCTGATATTGTACGATATAACATGCATTGGTTTTGGGTCAGTCAAAACTGCCCTTCAATAATCCACTTCTACATCATTGACTGTCACATTGTGAAATAACTCCCAAGTCTCTGCAGCACACAGCACAGTGAACTAAACAATGCGGACTGCTTAGAAATGTGCCTGTGAAATGACTACAAGGATTTGTTTTCTTTAGAATGAACTAGTTATTATGTGAATGCTGTGATGAATAACCCCTTTGTTATATATAGATTTTTCACACCGTACAGTATTTTCTCTCCTAATCCTTTGAGGTGTTAGGAGTATGTTTTACTGCCCACAAGCTAAGATTATATTATTAATAAATCCCCATGGGGATGTTTTTTTATGTTGCTGCCCCCACACAGATTGACATGACAAAAACACATTAAATACTGTGTGATCTATTTACAAACTACTACTAATACAGTATGCACACTTGGCAAAGGAAGGGCAATACAGTGTTTACACATATTTAATAAACAAACATGAACTCACATTCATTCTTCCGTTCATGGCATTCATGATATTGATTAGCAACAGAAAAACATTGACTCATCGAAAGAAGATACAAGTGCTTGGCTGGTCTCGACAGGAGAACAAGCAGCCCACTTATATTCAGTATTTTATTAGTTCCATATTGTGTTGACAAAATATATAGCTAAAAGATTAAGCAAATGCACTAAAAATTCTGTTGTTTTTGTTCTTTATGTTTTTCGAGGGGTGTACAGTGGAGCACATGTTGCAGTAGGCTTAGTCTAAAGATTTGATGTTTAAAGTTCACAATAACTATCAGAAGCAATCCATCATTAATTTCAAAGAGGATTCAACCAAAGGAAAATGCATAAAATAGTATCTGCTTTTTTGTGTTTACCTGCCAAAGGGCAAATTCAACAAGACAATTCAACAAGGTGTCGGTAACATTCCTTATCATCAGCCATCAGTTAATGCTGCCAGCCTCCCAATCCATGACTGAAGGGAGATTTATTCCTTGACAGTTGGGGGGAAATTAATTTCCAGAATTTGTTTAACTGTATCCATGTTCAGTTTGAAGCAGACAGAGACCCAACTATTCAGACCGTCTTAGTGCAGTAAACGCAGCCTTTGACCAAAAAAAATTTTAAAAATCATTTTATTTCATAATATGGAGCAAATAGTTGTGCTGTTAACCTCATTACGAAATCCATGCAAAAACCCAGCAAAAAGTCTTGAAATGATTGAAGTTGTTTGGATTAGATGTAGTTGATTTAATAGATTACTGCATCACAATTGACACTAATTTTAACTTTTTGTATGTCTTCTAACACAAACTTCACTCTTGTTTCTTGTTGTCCTTGTCTCTGTGTCTATATGTGTCCTTTGTCTCCCGTGAATATCCCTGTTGTTGTGTCCTCTCCTCGTTTCTTCTGTTCTTTGACCTTTTTCTCTTTTTGAGTTTCCCTCCCTCTTCTTCCTCCTGTTCTGTTTATCTGTTATGCACACCGTCTGTCCTCCTTTTTCCAATTTCTCCTCCCATTGTTATCCATGAATCTTCCTCAACCTCTTCTACTTTCTTCTCTACCCCATTCTCCACCCTTCTCTACACCCTTTTTCTCGTTATTCTCTCTTTCACCTGACCTGTTCTCTATAACCCTCTTTACCCCTGCTTACTCCTCTCTACTCCATCATTCCTTTCCTTCTTACTCCCTCTTCCGATCATCCTTCACTTTTTTCTCTTCATCCTTCTCTCTCTTTAATCCTGTCTCCTTATTCATATTGCCCTTACATGTCCCTGTCCGTCTCCTGTTCTCATTTGGTTTCCACAAATGTCCTATTTCTCCACACTTCTACTCATCCTACTTGCTACCCATCTTGCATCCCTCGCCATATAACTTGCTTACTGTCCTGTCCCATTGATCGCTCTCTTCACTCCCTTATTCTTTTGTTGTGTACCTCTCTGATCCCTTCCTTTCCATGCTTCTTTGTCTCCCCCATATTATCCTGCTCTTCCATCCCTCCCTCCCTCTCTCTCTCTCCAGCTGGCAGCCCTTCAGCAGAGCTCACTGCTGCGTAAGGTCAAGCGAACCCTGCCCAGCCCTCCTCCAGAGGAGACCACATCAGTTCACCTGCCCATGATGACACCTGCCCTCCAACAGGTCTACCTGCCTTCCGTGCCCAGCCTCAAGCCCAGCTCCAGGTCTGGCCTGGCTGCCAAAGCCAGCCTTCTCAAAGACCTCACCCACGAGCTGAAGGCCGTGGAGCAAGAATCGACCAAGCTGAGAAAGCAGCAAGCTGAACTGGAGGAGGAGGAGAAAGAGATCGATGCAAAACTGAGATACCTAGAGCTGGGGATCCACCAAAGGAAAGAGACACTGGTCAAGGAGAGGGAGAGGAGGGATATCGCCTACTTGAGGTGTATGGGGGACACTAGGGACTATATGTCTGATAGTGAGTTGAATAACCTACGTTTGGCAGCTGCAGCTGCATCACATGAGACCAATGGGCTACTGACAACGAGACCCAGCACTGCTCCTCTCAGCCAGTTCACCAGCGATCTCAACACAGCAGCCCAGTACCCACCCACCTCATCCTTCCTATCCTGTCAGTACCCCCAGAGCCAACCGGCAGCACCAACTCAACAATCAAGTGTACCATACCAGTCTGGGACGTTCAACCAGCCTCCCTATCCAAGTGTGTCTCAGTCCCAGGCACTGCCACAGCCCACGCCCCTCCAGAGCCATGTCCACCCCCCAGGACCTACCTACCAGTCTCAAACCTCCTACCCTTCCCATACCTATCCCCAAACTCAGCCCCCATACCCCCAGACAGACATGGGGATACCAGCTGCACCTCAGCCTCAGCCCCAGCCAGGGCATACAGGCTTTGGGCCTGCACCGCCAGGTCAGCCCCCATACCCCACCCACAGCTCACCCTATCCCAGTGCTGTGTCCTCCTACCCCAGCCAGACCACCCCATACCCTGGGCAACCCCAAGCTGATATCCTGACGGTTCATCCAGGAAGGCCCAGGCAGACTTCACTAGCCGATCTGGAGCACAAGATGCCCACCAACTATGAGACGATCAGCAACCCCACAGTTGTGGTCACCACCACAGCACAGGATGCCACCTATTCCAGTGCAGCCCCATCTTATGGTCAGTACACTGGTACGACAACCATGGCCAGCTCCTATGGGCCATATGGCTCAGCACCTGTGTCCAGCAGCTATGGTGGGTACTCTGCCATGCCACCCAGCACTTACGGCCAGTATACTTCAAGCTCAGCTAGTTCATATGGCCAGTACACCACAACCACTGCTAATACTTATGGCTACACCACTACCACAGCAAGCTCATATGGACAGTACACCTCTACAGTTTCCAATGCCTATGGGCACTCTGTAGACAGTCCCTCCACCTACAGCACGGCAGATGGGATGTACATGGCTCCTGGCTTAGAGCAAAACATCCCAAGGAACTATATGATGATTGACGATGTAAGCGAGCTGACGGCAAAAGACGGGCTGGGCACGACGACAGGGGACATGATGCATCATGGCAGCAGTGGGCGTTATCCGGGCGACATCCATGGCCACAGCAGCACGACGCGTGGGGGAACTGGCAGCTCCTCGTATGGCAGGGCACCCGAGGAAGAAGCAGCGATGCAGGAAGAGCTGTACGACCACCATGGCAGGGGTAAGAGCAGCTACAGGCACGGACCTCTAGGGGGCAGCAGCAGCAGCGTGAGCGCTAGCATGGGTGGGGGATCCTCCTATTACTATGACTACGACTACAAACACGGCAGCATCCGCTCCGGGGTACAGAAACCTTCGTCATCCTCCAGAAGCCTTCTGGCTCCTGCTGTCATGTCCTCCAAGCGCAGCAAGCACAGGAAACTGGGGAGTATGGAGCAGAAAATCTCCAAGTTTTCCCCCATTGAGGAGGCTCGGGATGTGGAGGCAGACCTGGCCTCCTACCCCTCAGTGGCAGGTGGGACTTACCCCTCCGCCCACATTAGAGGGCGCCAGCTGATCGAGGATTATGGCTTTAAGAAGAGTACTTATGACGGCGGCAGTGGCACCAGCCATGGTAGTCGATACTACGGTTCAATGGTTGAGGAGGACGACCGGATTTACTACACCTCCACTGGCCGCTCTCGTTCCACCGGGTATGGCATGGACAAGATCTCAGCCAAGGACTACTCTGGGTATCGCAGCCGATCCTATGAGAGAGATGACCGCTCCTACCGATCTGGCTACAGCCGGGGACGCCACCCGACTCGGCAGTACTCTGAAGAAGAGAGCCCACTCAGTCCCCTGGGGAGGTTCATGGGTTCTGGGCGATCATCGAGCTTAGGTCCCGACCCATACGACAGTCGCAGCAGTAGATATCATTACTATTACGGCCAATATGGTTCCAGCCACTCGCTGCCAGACGTACAAGACCACATACGGGACCTTCCCAGGACGCATGTCTACAAGTCGGATGATACATACATAATAGACGATTATCATTGTGCTGTGTCAGACAGTGAAGGTAATTGTGGGGGTTGAATGCCCACACAGTCTCACTACCTACTACTGCCCCCACAGTTTATCTAAACGTCCCCCACCCACCCAGAGGCTAGGCTTAGCAAAGAGAAAGAGAAAGAAAAAGAGAGACAGAGATAGCCGTTGCATGCTGATGTTTTCTTCTTCCTGAGAGTCACTTGGAGCTCTCGTATCAGTGGACTGCTGTCTGTCTGTCTGCCTGCCTGTCCGTCCTTCCGCCTGTTCGTCCAGTCATCTGTTTGTCCAATACTCGCATGGTTCTCCGGCGTGGTCGTTTTCTTCGTTCGCTACACTCTGATTCACTTGGAAGGTCTCCTTTGCACGTCACAGATGCATTGTTTTTTTCTTTACAGGGTTTTATCTTCAATCATGTCTTCGGCATTGATGTTTTGCTTTCATGTGTTTTTATTTATGAATTCTTTGTCTACACTGCAAAACAGTCCATTATAATCATTTCTATATTTAAACTTTATCCTTCAAATAAGGCCAGGATTATTGTCTCACTGCAACAATTAAATGCTACTTGTAGCATCAAGAACATAAAAGAAAGAAGTTTCAATTCCTCTTTGCAAGGCAATTGTTTAAAGTATGTTTGTGCAGTATAAAAATTTTTCCATTTCACTGGCTGTACGTTTGAAATTGAAACATTTGAGCATAAGAACAGCTGCCAAAGTGGACAGTTTTGCAGTGTTTTATCTTGTTTATATTGTCTTGTAATGTGTGGAGGCGACGTGAGGTGTATTCTGCATGGATGTAAAACTTTTATTTTTATTTTCTGCCTTTCTTTCTGTTTTCTCCCTCCTTTTCTTTTCTTTTGCATGTGGTTGGTCTTCTTCTTCCTGCCTCCTTCCTTCTCTCAGCCTGCATGCCGCTGTCTCCAAACGACATGGAGATTGACTGTGATCTGCTCTCGGTTTCCAAAGCCTACCATCTGGGCCAGGAAGAGACTGACTGGTTTGAGAAGCCACGCTCCAGTTCTCGACACTACGGCAGCAGTCACTCATCTGGGAGGAGCCGCCACGGTGTCAAACACACTTACCATGATTATGATGAGCCTCCTGAGGAGGACCTGTGGCCCCAGGATGAGTATGGCCACGGAGGGCGACACTCTTCATCCCGTGACCACCGGCACCACGGCAGCTCTAGCCGACACTCATCCTCATCACGTCATTCAGATGAACCGAGGACTTCGAGGTCATCTAAAGGGCACCCCAAAGACCCATCAATGCGGCACGACCCTTCAGGACGATCATCATCTACAGGAAGACGTGGCGACTCAAGGTCCGGAGGGTACCACTCATCGGACTACACCCGGGATCCATCTGGGCACCACCACGGCCAGCGGTCCTCCAGACAAGGAGACCCACACCGGTCCTCACGCAGCAAGTCTCAGCAGCCAGTAGACATGCAGGGCCAACCAACAGGTACATACAGGGCATCTTTACACCTGACATAGTATCTTGTATCAACACTGTGTCTAAATATAATTCAACAGCATTACATTTGCAATTTCAGTTTAGAAGTTAATCTGTATTCATAGCCCTTCATCACAAGCATTCCTTAAAATATTTTAATGAATTAAAAAAAAGCTCATTTAGCTTATTGATTATTCGGCTGACTGATTGATGCATTCTTTCACTGACTTTCACCTGTAAGCACTGAGAAACATTACTATACGAGTTATGGTCATTTGGACATTTGGAACACTTTAAAATAGAAAAAGATACAAAGGGATCATCCCTTTGCTAATTTCATTTCATGAATAGAGCAATCATTAAGATTCTGTCCAGTGCAGGCAGTCTGGCACCTGTCCATTATAAACTAATTATATGCTTGTGACTTGATAAGTAACAGAAATAAGTTGTATTTCAAATTCATATTAAAAATGTTTTAGTTACTTTATTTAAGTGGGTGAGTCCTGCTTTAATTTTGGAGTGATTGAAACAAAATCAGATTTTGTTTCTTTGCCCTCATGATTCAGAAATGTCTCTGCTAATGCTGCTCACTCATTAAAATACTTGTTTCCTCAAGAAAAAAAAAGTATTTTTTCTCATTCATAAATTAATGTTATTGATTAGTGGGCTAAATCATACTTAACTACTACACATATTGTTGAGTCACCCTGGATAAATAAACCAAATATTGAATTAATGGAATGACATTTTTATAATTTGTCCTGCAAACCTACAGTAAACTAATTTTCCTAAATTATGATAGACCCTTGAATTATTGGTGAAGCAATAATAAGCTGTGATCCTTGGATAAGATCCCTGTAAATTTTTCATTTAGGTCTTTGGCAGAAATATTTAATAACCCCTGTTGTTCAGACTAGGTTTGATGCACTTTTACAATCAACTGTCCCCTCGGGGATCAACAGTTTTAATTAACTATATCAAGCGTAACTTCTTGAAGGAAATGTTTTCTCCTAGGGCAGCACTGAGGCTGTGTTCTTAGTCGTGTACTCATTAAATTGCTGGTTTGATTTTTGCTCACACCATTTGTTGTATAATCCTCTCTTTCACTCCTGCTTCTTCTGTCAGTTGCTATTGTTTACAATGTAATACAAACTGAGATCATAACAACAATAAGAAAATCTTTAAAAAAAAATAAATTCCTTAATCAGCAGATTGGAGTTTTAGATTAACAAAGGCAGAACTTCCTCAGAACCTGCTTTGGCTGCAGGAATAAACTGATAAATGAAACCTCACTGAACGGAGTTTATCAGTCACAGTTTATAGGAACTGCTGAATGGATGATACAAAAATCAACTGCATCCTTTTGGCACACATGTTAATTTATATTTTTAATTAATTAACATCTTTTTCCATGGACCAAGAATTGTGGAAAATGAAGTACATGTAGTGTGTTTTGTGTGGAATTTAGATTACTGTGGACTATCAATCCAGGTACATTTTCTGCATTTTGACACCCTGTAAAGGCGGCTGGTATTTTATCTTGTTTTAGTCAAGTGAGTTTTATTTGTAAGGCCCAATATCACAAATCATAAATTTGCCTCAGGGGGCTTTACAGTCTGTACAGCAACACAATATCTTCTGTCCTTAGACCCACGATTCTAATAAGGAAAAACTCCCTACAAAAAAAATCTTTAACAGGGAAAAAAATTAAAGTTTTATAGTATCTGTTGTAACAGGTGAATGCTGAATTTCTTTCTTACCTTTTTCTAGTTTTTGAACCCAGGTGGTAAAATGAAACAGTTTTGGAACAATGAGCTCAATCTTTTCATAAAAAATATTTCCACCCTCACTTTATCCAACCAGGCACCTCCAGGTCTGGCAGCAGCTCTACCCGCGGTCAGGGCCCCGCTGGCGGTCCTGGATCAGGGCGACAGGGTGTTCCAGGTTCCCAGACCGACGGGGTTTCGGGACAGCGGACCCAACTCCAACAACAAGCCCAGACATCAGCGGCCCGGCCAGGGCAGCCCGGTGTCGCAGCGACCACTGGCCCTCAGCAGCAGCCCTCAGCCCAGGGACAAGGCATGGGCATGGGAATGGGGCAGGGCCAAGCCAAGCCAGGGCAGATGGGACCAGCAGGTGGACCCATGGGGCAGGCCAGGCAGACAGGTCCCACAGGAACTACACCAGCCACCATGGTGAGTACAGCTTGATGCTAAGATGACAAAGAGATGGTATGTTAAGGGTACAAAGGATATGTTTTTTTTTTTCTGAGTGAATAAAAATAGGAAACACGCAGCAGATCTGAAAATGCATTCACAGGACTAAACCACAACTAGATACAATTATGAAACAATTTCTCATCCTTATTCCCTCTTATTTCCCTCACACACCCATTCCTCTGTATGGAGGCCTAGAGAGGACTTTTTCCAGTTGTTGTTTTTTGGGGGTTTACAAGTTTGTTTTCTTTGTTTCTTGAGATCACAAAATGAGTGTTTCATGATCGCTACAAAGCTGTTTGTCTTTTAATATTTTGTCGTCTTGATATTTTGATCAGGAAATAATGTCTTTTCATCCTATGACATATTTTTAAGTTTTCACCACAAATTTCTCTCTCTCTCTCTCTCTCTCTCTCTCTCTCTCTCTCTCTATCTATCTATCTATAACCACTCCCCTCTTACTAGCCGTGTTTCCAGTAGCCTTTTTTTATGCGCACTTTGAAGTATCACATCAGAAAAGTTTAATGGAAATGCCAAAATTCAAAAACACTCCCTCAGTTTCGCAAAAAAAGTTTTTATGCTCACTTGAGGTGGATTTTGGAAATGTCAAAAAAGAGTTTATGCACAAAAATGGGTAATGGAAACGCATTTGTTGAATAAATAATGACATAGCGAATGTTAAACTCACATCCTCCCCTTTGTCCCAGTCATCTAATTTTTTGCACCATCAACTCTTCCTCTCCTCTTTTCTCTCTCTCACTTATTCCTAGTTTTCAGCCAGTCTTCCTCCCTCATCCCTTTTCTTCCTTCCGTCCTCCTGTGTCTCTCCGTGCTCCCACAGATAAGAGCTGGTCCATCCCCTCCCAGTTCAGATGGTTTATTTAAATTCTGCTGTGCCTCTGTTGGCAGGCCTTATCTAACGCTGTGATTACCACAGTGGCAGCTGACTCAATGTCGCTGATTCACTGTCTGCTAGACACACAAGAAATTGGCACTTAAGAATGTCTCCCTGCAAAAATCTATTCTCACCCCACATTGACTCTATAATCATAAATCCATGTAAATCTACTTGCAATTGGAGTCTTAAAATCTGATTATGATGTTTAACTTGAACATTCAGATAGTGTGATTCTCTTCCTGAATACATTATGCTACTAGTATGTATATGAATTATTTACCAATGAAGTTCACAAAGCCACTCTCACCATGTTTATTATGAATATCCCAAAATATTCATTCAATTATTCATGATGTGCTTTCACTGCTGAATGGTGTTCGTGATTTCATCATTTCATATTGCTGCATTGTTGTACTATCGGTGGGAAAGCAGAGTGAAATAATTCATGTGGTCCGATATCAAATTATGCAGGAATTTGTCTTGGAAATTATTCTGAAAGCTCTGCTCTGACAGGAAGCCATAAACAGTAAATAGAATTTGTCATATGATTATTATTCAGTCTGCAAACTCATTCACTTACACTCATATTGAATCCATTGTGTAATTAAAAGCATTGATTAAGTAGTGGTAAATAATTAAATGCTGTATGCTGCACAGTGCATCATAATGCAAAACCTCTGTTCTGCTTCAGCTAAACTGGAATCAGAGGGAAGTTAATACAGAGTATTATGGGATTATTTGGCATCAGTCCAGTGTCTGTCAAGTCACGTTTATTTATGGAGTGTTTTTAAACAGGAGTGACACAAAGCTTTACAGGAAACAGAGGACACTAAGTAAGAACATGAGAGAGATAAAAAAGAGCAAACACGGGGCCATATCTCCTCTGTTCAGATAGTATCAACTGCTACACTGATGGATATAAGAAACGGCCTGGTCTGAATCTTTCATAAAGCTATTTTCTGTTAGTGCAGCTGCAGCCACTGTAGTTTTGTCCTTAAATGTTGACGGAAGAGCTGGAAAGAAACAGTAATATTTCAAACAGTGACTCAGCAGATATAAACATTTCAAACCAGTCCGCTCAGACAAAGAGATGAGATAAGACACGGATGCAGGACAATGCAGTGTATCTACAATAGCGACATTTTGAACATTTTCAATGTTTCCTCAGAGACTGATTGGAAAACAAACACCAATCAATTAAATTTTACTCGTATATCACCTCTCATACAGATTAGTATGACACAGCAGAAATCAATACAGAAAAATAATAAATAGTATATGAGCCTGAAAGTTCATCTTTGATCTTGGCAATAATAATTAAAACAATAGCTACTGGAGAGCTTTCAACCACATCTCATGGTCTTCATTAGCAGATAAGGTTTGCTCAGTCGTTTTGCAACAATGGAGGGTAGTGCAAGCAAAGTTTAAAGTGAAATTCTCAAATGAATAAGTTAATGAATATATTCAATAGCATGAAGATAAAGAAATAAATGTGAGGAGATTAAAAAGTAAAAACAGTAATAAAATAAAATACAATTTTATTGTCCACAGTGGTTTAAATTTGTCTCACATCAACGGAAAAATTCTTCTAAAATGAAAGAATAATTCATTTTTTCAGCTCTGTCTTCTGTTTGATCAGTTAATATTTCAGCTGTGTGGTGCAGTAGGCTTATGGACTATTTTAAGTGACTGGCTGAGAACTGTTGAGGCGATTGTTTCAACAATGACATATTCGACCCCCGATGGGAAATGTTTCCCAAATGTTCAAATTGTGTATCACCATCCTTTGCCTCGACAAGAAACAAAACAACCTTGATCAACTAATTTTTCCTCAGTCATAACTGTGTGAATGGACTTCCAGCAGCTGCTCTCTGTGGAAGCAGAAGTAGATCGTTTTTTACAGCAGGGCTCCTGAGATTGACGGTTGGCTGTGTTGACAGTGTTGAAACTCATCATTCAGTCAGTCGTCAGTCACATCATTCAGTAAGCTGTCACAACACAACACAATAGGGGAGCAGCTTTGGCTGTCATCTTCTCTCTGTCTCTCCATCTATTTTTTTCTCTCTTTTCCTCTTCTCTTCCTCTTTCTCATCTTGCTCCGTCTCGCTCTCTCATTCAGGTTTTGTTAGAGTAAATAGAAATGAATCGCCTTTCGCCAGCATTGTGAATATGAAAGTTATTTCTCCCTCACTGTCCTCAACAGTTTAAAAAGGATAAACACTGAGATGTTTGTGTCTCTAAATTACAAGTTCCATGCTCTGCCTCCACGGTCGCTCCTGCTGTTTCATCCTGTCATACTGTCTTTCTTTCTCTCTGCAGGCCAAAATCGACACGCCTCCGGCAACAGCTATCGGAGCGAAGGCAGCGCCCGTCATGGCTACAAAAGCAGCCCAGCCCCCACTCACAGGCATAGGTGCAGTATACTCACCACACACATACACAGACTCCCACGTCTTGCCAGCTGCTGCCCAATGTGTCTGTGTTATGTAACCGGTGTGCAGTGTCTCATTTAATCTGAGATTAATCTGCAGATAATCCCACGGTGGAAAACACACAGGAGTTTCACAGGGGTTTCACTTCATGGCAGCAAATCAGCCTGAGTGTGCCAAGAATACTCAACCATTATGTAGTGAGTTGGTCAGTTAGTTAATTTTAATGGTTTAGTTCATTTGTAGAGCAGATATGCAGTCAGTTAGTCTCAGGTAGGTTTGAAGGTTTGAAGGTTTGAAGTTACGTCTTTTTTTCTGCAGAGCACAGTTCATATATACTATAGTACCAAAGTACAGGCTGATGCAGGAAGTAGTGTGTCTTCTATGTAGTGTGGTGGTGGGTAAGTAAGTGAAAGTGGAGCCAGAGTGGGTTTCTTGTCCTGTTTTATCAACAATAAATAAGGTTTATGATATATAATATTGAACCAGGACAAATATCTTTCTAAAACTGAAACGATTAGTTTTGACAGATAAATACGAGGCAACAATTTTGACAGTGAATTGCTTAAATGATTTAAAAGCCAAATTTCAAACAAAATGCCTAATCTCAACCCCTCAAATATGAATATTTTCTGGATTCCTTGTTTTCTATGATAGTAAAGGGGATATCTTTTGGTTTTGGGTTGTTGGACAAAACAAGCTGTTTGAAAGTGTCAATTTGGACTTGAGGAAATTGTGATTGGCATCTTGCACTATTTTCTTACATTTATAGACCAACTGATGAATCAATTCATTGAGAAAATAATTGTAAGATTAATCAATAATGATAATAATCATGTTGCAGCGCTACATAGATCTTCCCTTTACCTTAACCAAAATGATTTTTAGTTGCTTAACCATATTGTATTTGCCAGTCTCAAACTGTTATCAGAGGTTCATCTGAATTTTGGCTTTTTGCTTGTTGTCATTTGCTGAATGACATTCCAGATAAAGGTTGTTGCAACGTAGCCATAATAATAATCACTGACCATAAGTGCTGACAGTGTGCTGGATCTTATTTTGGATTTTGAAATAATAATAAAAAAAAATGCCATTGAACATAATTGAGGGTTTTACATTATCGTCCAATATCAATCTGCTTTTTGGCGAGCAGGATGCACAGTTGGACTTAGCTGAATGTGTCATCAGTCAGTAAGTCTTTCAGTTAATTGTTATGGGAGGTTTGTTGGTGGGAGTCAGTCTGACATTGAGGACTTTTTGAAGTTAATAAGTTAGTAGGGAGGAAGTCTCAACTTAGGACTGAAGGCTACAACATCACATCTACACAGACAATCTAGACACTAAACACAGGAAGCTCACATAGACCTAAACAATGGAGACCTAATGAATAAAAAAGCGAAAGGGCTTCAGGCGAAGGCGAAGTTCAATAGAAGCAACTGAGGAACATCTGGTTAATTAATCTAAGCAGTGAACGAATAAATAAATAAACTTGCAACTCATTGATTCTACTCCAACACTGTTTGATTTACAAGTGATTTCTGCAAAGTGCAATAAAAAGATACAATAGCACTTGACACAAAAGATGCCATCATAGAAAAAAAAAAAAAAAATATATATATATATATATATATTTATATATATATATTTAAAAAACATATATATAAAAAAATATAAAATATATATATATTATATATATATATATATATATATATATATATATGTCCTGGTACCGTAGATACCACCTAATATTAGAGCTGCTCACATTCTGACTCCTCTCCTCTGGACCCCTCTCTGTCTTTTCTTTTCCTCCCACTCATCTTTCTCTCTCCTCCTCCCTGTCTTCCTCTCTTTCTGTTTTTCTGTACAGGTTCCAAGGCAGCTCCTAGGCCAGGAGGGATTGGCAGTGCGGCAGCAGGTCAGCCTGGCATGGAGGGAGAAGGCATGTTCTCCAAGATCCTGCCAGGAGGAGCCGCTGAGCAGGCCGGAAAACTGGGAGAAGGTGCAATAAACAAATCACTTAACAACAACACATTTTATACGACTGATTTGGCCATGGCATAATGAAAGTCATGTTGAAAATGTAGCCATTAGATACTAAGTATACAAATATTGTAAAAACATGGTGGCAAAGTACTATATTTGCTCCTAGTGGATACAGAAATTTACAATATTACAGTTCCCATGAGGCTTAACCATACAAGTGCTATCAAAACTTCATTTACTTTTCTCACCCCTCAGTTAACATCTATTTAACTTCTTTTTCTTGTCCACTTTCCTCCAGCTATCTCTGGTTTTGGCAAGAAGTTCACCTCTCTCTTCTAAAGTGCTAAGATTAAGGTATGTATTTAGTTTCCTTTCTCCTGCATGCAGTTTATATATCACAAGTGGACAAGTTTAAACTGTTAAGAATTTAAACTGTGTCTATAGTAGAACATTTTTACACTTTTACACAAGAATATGCAGTTGGTTGAGTTTGGTGTATCTGTTGTCTGCAAAATCTGTGAATTTTTGCTTGTTTTGCTTTTGCAATCTGAAGTTAACCGCTGTCAGAGAGTCTGTTACCTCTTAAAAATGCAAACTAGATTCATACTCAGTATTAGCAGATTATGCACAAAGTTAGATAAAGGGAAAGCTGAAGATCATTAATAGAAGAATCAGTACTAATAACAGAATAAGAAACTGGGAGGTGATTTTTACCATGACTTTTTTCTTCCTTTTTTTCTTATTTATTCTTTACTTGAGCAGTTTGTAATTCAGCTGAAGTTAAGTTATTGCCTTGTTGTTCCTGAGCTGAGGATTGTGTCATCATTTATGAACTCTAAATAGGTCTTTTATGCAAACTGAGAGCATTTATCTCTTAAATTAAAGTAATAATGCAGTTTATAAAATGTCTGAAAAGGCAAAAATGGACAAAACAAGCACTATTTCTGCTCTTCAGAAGATACAATGTAATCATCAGACAGCAGCTGTGTTTTTGGTGAATGATTCATGTACAAAGAGCTGGAAACATTTCTTCCTTTCTTCACTGAACAAGTGCATCTCAAACATTAGGTATAAAAATAAACCTCTGAGATACTGCTGGATCAAAGTCTACTGGGATGTTGATAGATAGCTACAGCGTGTTGTGTGTTGACTCTTGTAGGCAGCAGAGAGTGGGCCGCTTAAAGTGGTTTACTCAGAACAGGCGGTGTGTGTGTGTGTGAGCCGCTGTGTGTCTACGTGTGAGTGTTTGTGTGTTTGTTTCTTTCTGTGTTTCTTATTTTTGGCACGTGCAGACTGAAAACCTAACAGTGACAATAACAACTTATTCCTACTATGACATACAGTCTGCATCAATGTTTAGACAGTAGGTCCATCACAGCTGAACACACAGTACTGTGATATAGAGGTGTCAAGGCGAGGGTACATATACTGTTGTACACATCACCGCCACAGAGACGCTTGACTTGGACTCGACTGCTGTGAGATTTGATTTACTTGAGACCGGACTTCCTAAAGTCATGTGACTTAAAAACAAAAACAATTCACAAGTTTTGATGTTTTAAAATCCCAGATCAATGAAAAATGAATATATCACTGATGCAGTATTGGTTTAACTTTACTCAGTACAAGTATCTGTTGTTTTGACCTGGTATTAGTGTATTTTTTATATTACTGGTGGTTTATATACCCAAACTAAAAAATGATTATTTTGACCCAGTGTTAGACAAACCAAGCTGTATGTATTGTTCCTTATACAAAACAGTGTGCATATGACATTCAAACCTGCAAAAGATACACAAGTTATTAACAATCAACACAATTTTAAGTCTTTTGCAGTCATGTTAACAGCAGCTATATTTAGCAGCTTATTTGTTGCTTTCTTAAATTTCAAGTAAATTCTGGATTCTAATATTTTCTTTCATTTATGTAACAGTAACCTGCATGGCTGCTGTGGCTTTGATTCAGGAAACAGAATAAAACTGGGTGATAAATGTGTCCTCTGATGTTTTACTGCTGTGTCTTATTGTTAAATATGTAGTGTGGTGCTGTTGATAAAATAATGTGAAAACTCTTCAAACAAAATAAAACTGACAGAATATATCTGTGCATTTGCAGGACTATGTAAAATCACGGAGCCACGAGGCCTCGTACCAGAAAAACCTGTGAAGTTCCCCCTGCTTTTGTTTTACTGAAAGAGAGAGAGGAAAGAGAGAGAGAGACGAGGGGGGCAGAGAGGAGAGCTGAGCATACTGGTGAGTACTGGCTGGTTTAATGCTGCATAGAGATGGAAAATTGCAGAGTTAGTCATGTTAAGGGTTAAAAATGCAGTGGATGTGGGTTTAATTACCTTGAACAATGGACTTAAGCTGACATGAGGAATCCATGTTTGTTTCAGGCACTTCTCTATTATTAAGCTTCAAATCAAACATATCAGAAAAAGGTTTCCCAGTCATAATTACGACTTGGATCTTGCCGTGAACGCTAATTACACAAACATTCAACAAGGTATCAGACAGTGAATGTTTCTATTAAGAAAAACATGCAGTCTAAAATGCTGCTGCTTCCTCTTGCAGCCAACAAGGACTGTAATCCTCCGGATACTTCATGTCTCAGGCCTGAGCACACTGGCAGAGAGAACACGCTGCTCTCTCTGGCAGGCAGACAGTAAGTTACCTTTTACTTTGCCTAATTGATCCCATTGAGCTCCTTTTCACCTGTAGAAAACCACACTCCTGATTCTGTTTAGTTAAAATCTAAACATCGAGTATATAATTTGTGTTCACCTGTCATTATAATACTGATTTAATTAAGTATGTACTGCTGTATGCCACAGCGTCTTTCTTGATACTACCACTAGGAGGCACTAAAGTCAGAAATGTACAAATCCTACGATTTTGTATACTGTTGGTGGATAAGTTAATCAAACAGTCTGTCTATATAGTTTTCACATAATCCAGATCATGTGATATTAAGCAGTAACTGGACTTGCAGGATGACTCAGCACACCCGAAAACTCAATATGTTTCTTTTAAATGAAGAATTATTCTGAGGACAAAGACAACTCTTAGAGAAGAAGTCCTGTACTCGGAGCACAATCGTAATTTCCTTATAGCTTATTTCTCCTGGACATTTATTTGTACATCTGTAATTCTCCATCTCCATTTTTGTCATGTGGAGACTTGTGTTGCTTGTTCCTGCAGCGCAGTCTGAAGCCAGTTTTGTTGCAGCTGTTATATTGCGGCCCGCTCCACATCACTGGGCTCTGTGCCTTTTAAAAGCCTCCAGTCAGCTCAGCCAGAAACAAATCAGCACAAGTCAGTCTTGTTCCAAGAGCGTTTCAGTGATTTATGAAGCGCTGCATCATTTTAACCTATTAGAGTAAATTGACAATGAAAACATCAAACTCCAAATAGAGTCAGAATTAGGCTTTCAGCTCATTTTGGTTTCTGATGAAACAAAGCAGCACAGAAATGAATTTAAACTGGTACCAGTGTTTGCCTTTTATCCCCCATTTCCCGCAAGACTGATCATCTGAAATGTCTCTTGGAGCACCTGATTTGTTTGCGTTGTTCTGACTGTGATGTCGTTCCACTTTAGGGCCTGTTAAAGTTAAAGAAATAGTCATGGCATATTTTTGGGATCATTCATCTACACTTTGATAACAACATCACAGAAGTCAGACTTGCCTCTGAGGTGTGACGAACACCTAAAGACCTCGAGGCCTAAATATAAACCAGCGAGATAAACAATTCACAGTGAAGAGAAGAGAGTTGAGTTTGTTTGAAACTTATCAAAAATAACCTTCTAAACACCCAAGTATTAACTCTGATTGGCTTCTGATATGAATTATCTTCAACTCCTTTAACATGTGTTAAAAAGGTTCAGGAAACAAAAAGTTAACACCCCACTTGGTGCTTCAAAGCAACGATATTTGACCCAAACCACCAGCTTTCCTGAGTCGCCTAAACAAAACTATAAAAAAGGTAATCATGCTTTAGTTGCCAGGAGTTCATATCTTAGCAAAATATATAAAATATGTTGACAGTAAACAGTTTACAGATAAGTTCAGCCAATGCAAAACGCCAATGCAAATCAGTTTAATGTTTAAGAGTGATGTCAGCTCATTTCATGGCATGTGGCATCTCTAATAAAGGATATAGAGTAGTAGGAGAAAAGATGTTTTGTGAGTTGGAGCTATAAAAATACAAGCAGCTATGTTAGGAAAATCTGTTACGTGCTTTTTTTATTCATTCGAAGTGCCGCCTATTTGCCTTGGTACTGTGGTTTTTGAAGCTTCTGATGCACAGTGGGGCGGTGAACAGACATTGGTGAGGCTATTGTGTTTCATCGTGTTGCATATGTGCCATAAAAGATAATGTACCGAGCCTGGACCGTGTGTTTTTCTGTGTGCTGTGCAGCCATGCGCTGACTAACCGCCTCCTGTGACTGCAGCAGAGAACTCTCTCTGCTTCTGCTGTCAAACATCACTGCTCTTTCTTCTTTTTCATCTCTCTCACTTTCATGCTGTCTTTCCTCGTTCTCCTCTGCCTGTCAAGCATCTCTCTTTCTCTCTCTGCGTGTCTTTTTACTTTACTGTAACAATCTCTTTTTGTTCTCCGTCCCTGCCATTAGTACTTTCTCTTTCACGCCCCCTACCCCCAAGGAGAAAAATGTCTTGCTCTCTCAACTCCAGTCTGTCTCTTTCTTGCTTGTCGTGTCCCTCATTGCTTTCTCTTGCTTGCTCCCTTTTACACTATATGACCAAATTACTTACTTTGCTTCTAACGGCCCCCAGTCCTCTGGGAGGTTTTCAACAAGATTTTGAAGCCTGGTTGCAGGAATTTGCTCCCGTTTAGTGAAGTCAGCCACTGATGTTGGGCGATAAGGTTCTGCTCATAGTGAGCACTCCAGTTCTTCCCAAAAGTGTTGGATTGGGTTGGAGTCCAGGCATATCAAGAAAGGGGCAATTGTTTACTGGTGTCCGTATACTTCTGGCCATAAAGTGGACTTTTTTTTTTTTGTTTTGTTTTTTTGGCTCCCTCCCTCCATTTTTCTCTCTCCTCTCTATGTCCAGTGAGTCAGCCAGTGTGTGTGTGTGTGTGTGTGTGTGTGTGCATATATTCATACATCTTTGTGTGCATCATTGTGCCTGTGTGTGTGTTGTGTTGTGTGTTGTGTACCAGCCCTTTGGGGGTCTGTGTTCACTGGAACAGATTAAGTCTGGTGCTGGGCGACATATAAATATACAGCATGTTTGGAGCAGTTAATCTGGGTCAGGCACAGTGGGAAATAAAACCAGAAAGCAGTGATTCTTTTTTTTTTTAAGATGCATATATCCATTTTGGTACCTACAAGGAAACAGGAGTTAATGGAGGGAACAAGAAAATATGGACATGTGATTGTAGACTCCCAAAGCTGATTTGTCGAAGAAATAAATATGAATAAATAATAATAATAATAATAATAATAATAATAATAATAATAATAATAATAATAATAATAATAATAATAATAATAATAATAATAACTGTTTTGCATTAACAAAATAGATGAAACAAGGCTTACAGAATGTTTTCCTCAGTATATGAGAAAGTTAATAATTTTTGGAAGCTAAATTAAACAAAAACACTTGGGTAAGTTGAGAGAAAGTTTGTGGTTAAATAATAAAAATGGAAACGCTAACTACTCGTCTGAGACAGGACATGAAGTTGTGACATCAGTGTGGACTTATACACCTGTCACCATCCACACCTCAACAGCCTTTCTTTTCTCTGCACCATATAAATTTCACTCTACTTCCTGTAATGTCACTGAATGCAGAGCCTAAATTGCTAATGCAGAATATTTGCATATAAATGTAATTAGTAGGACACAGGGTTGAAAAACAGTACATCTTAGAGACACTGGAGGCCACAGCGGCTGCAGGCAGAGCTCGTTGGAGTACACAGGTGTTTTGCATCAGGTCTAATTACTGAAGTATTTATATATACAGTGGAGCGCTCACTCATTCTGTTTGCCCTGTTAGCCTAAAGAAGGAAAGAGGTCTGTGAGGTCCCAGTTTGCAAAAGTAGCCTACAAATACATTTTCATTGAACAACTACTAAGACAGAGAACACTAAGCACTACCAGTTTGCATTACGAAAGGCCTCTACCACAGAGCTGTGAAGCAAATCAGATCACACAAGTGACTTCATTCCTGTGTTATTTCAGGCAGCAACATAACATGCGTCCTTCCCATTATGTCGGCAGGTGCTGTGTCAGCACAGGCTGTCAATGTGTCTGGAGATGTCAGGAATATCTCTGACCTCGATCTCCTGCTGCCTAGTACAGCTGGTTCCTGCTGGGAATGCTCACTAAAAGCATGTGAACAATATTTTAAAATTTGGCCTTTTCCAAAGTTCCATTTATATCTTTGACTCTTTTTGTTGTTTGCTGTTTAAAAGACAGCATGATTTTCAGCTTTGATGTCTATTCAATCATGAAAGGAGAAATCAATCCTATAAGAGACACAGACATCGCTTTTCTCAAACAGCTGCCTCAGAAGATCATGATTATTGTTATTTTCAGCTACAATTGTAGACAGATCCGATGGTAGAATCTTCCTATCATAAACAAATGAAAAATCTGACTAGATGCTGATATGCAAAGATGAATGACTGAAGACAGATGCCTGTGTACTGTGAGCTTTCTAAACACAAATATGAGACACTTTCAATTTTATTAGCAAACAGAAAACTTTTTGATTTGACAAGCATCTTTCCCAGGTCTACCTGCAGACCTTACTTTTAAATTCTTACAACAAAGGTATTGTACAGCAAGAACCCTTCGCTGCACTAATACTGTGAATGCAATGGTGAATATGTAACCCCTTTGAAAACAAATATTACAAAATACTGGCACAAATAAAATGAGTTAATACAGATGGATGCAGAAACAAGGCATTACAGAAATTTAAAAAAGCAGTATACATACAATGGAAGAAATGAAAATCAAGGGCAATAAACTAATATACATGTAATCCCCATTATTACCTCAGGATATGTCTCCCATTTTATTTATGGAAAAATTAAGAGAAAACTTGCAAAATCGAATCTGATCAGATCAGAAATACAGTTGTCCGAAGTTCTAATGACAAAAATCTCATGAGCTGGATAACTGAGAGCGCTTCATATGTACTGTACATCAGCATTTCATGTCTTATACTTATACGCCATCTAGTGGCCAACTTCATTTTTACACCAATACAACTCTATACTGCCATCAACCTTCATGTGAGTAGACAGGCTTCTTTTGTATCTTTGTCATTCTTATCACTATTATTATTATTATATAATATGTGTGTAATTAATAACTTTAAACACACAGAGGCAGCATCCAATAGTTCATATTCAGTATTTTTGACTACATTAATGTTGTTTTTCCACAGATCATTCCAAGCCAACATTTATCTTCAGGAGGACTACCCTCGTCATCCAGCATCCCCAGCCAAAGAACCGACCCCAACTACCGTGGAGTCCTAAAACCATCCTGTAGCAGTTAGACACATCTCTGCCCCTTCGTTACAAAAGAGCAACTGGCGGCCAAAAGTTCAAAGAAAAAGTTTGGGTTTTTGCCACTACGTGGATTTAACTGCAGCTTCAATCGAAGGAAACAAGGAGGTGATGCAGTTCTACGCCTGTATGCTGACGACTCCACCATTTATATGAGAGCTGCTTTTTCCTGCTAAGAGTATAAAGGAAACGGTAGCTTCACCACAGGCTTGGTGGCATGCTAGGATCCTCGATTTCACAGTCCTGTGCTCAAACTAATAACAAACGAGGCTCTCTTCTCTTTCCTATCTCTCTTCAAAGGAAAAAAAGAGCAGGGAAAATGGAATGAAACTAGCTGAAGTACTGCAGGTTTTTCTGGTACTAAAGACCTCTTGTTTCATCACCTGTTGAGAAGGAAATCGAGAAATGGAAATGTCACATTGAATGAATAAGACAATGACAACGATGCAGCCGTCGCACAGAGAACAAGTGTGTCGGCATGCATCTCTTTCCACGGTTTCCTCTGTTTCTATCTACATTCCAGATTGGAACTGTTAAAACCTTTGCTCCTCCTCTTCCTCACTTCTCTGCATTTCTTGAATGCCGATTCTTCTTTCTTTCTAATCCCTGCCCAACAATCCTCAACTTGCCATGTCTTTAAAGAAATGTATAGCGGATTGAAAAAAAAAAAAGTAGGAATTTGGAATGCATGGAACTTTATATCCAAGACCTTACACTGTTCATCGTTACTTAACAGAGGCCATAAAGACACTGGGAAACACATCTTAGCTAGACGACGTAAACAGTAACAAGGAAGAGAGATTTCTGAAGCAACACACAGGAGTAAGACGAGTCTTTTGTGTTTTCGGTGGTATTCAGAGTGAAGCCGTATGTGGTTGGGTTGTTTTTCAGCCATTACAAAGCCATTAAGACAACATTTACCTGCAGTGCTTGTGGTGATGGGAGTTTTTCCAACTGCTCCATGTTTGGCTCTCAGATATTTCTCATGTCGTTGTAGGTTATCACCTCTTGTGTTCTTTTTATAATTTAGTTATTTGCCTGGTTTTTACGTTGCAGGTTACCAATATCGCCTTAACCATTTTTAAATGTTTTATTTTTAAGTAAAAGTATTTTTTATTACATCCCCCAAACACTTTTTTTTTCCATCACAGCCTTTTTTATGTAGTAATATCAGCTGGAACACTGGCCACAGTGAGATTGATTTATATTTTTTAAATTAACTTTGGTTTTGATAATTGTTTGTGATATTATTTTTCATTAATTTATGTTTTGTATTGTTTTGTTACCTTCATCATGCCTCCTGTCAATTTTCAGACTCTTATTTATTATCAATAATTATAAAAGCAATAGAGTAAGAGATAAGGAAGAGCACAATCTTGTGTCATTTCAGTAGTTGGTGGAACAGAAACGTGTTGCCTCCGTCTGTCTAACTTACCACTGATGTACCGCTCAAGTCTGACTTAAAAATGTACCACCAAACCTACTCCAATATTTTACTACTGCTGTACTAATACATCAGAGAGCAGGAGCTATAAACAACACGTACCACCCAGATCTTCTCCTCCAACCAATAGTGAGACATCAGCGTCGTCAATCAATCAGTGGATCGGAGTGATTGGCTGCTTGTATTATCCAGCTGGAGTCTGATCTGAAAGCACTGCAGGGCAGCAGAGAGGCACTGAAAAGCAGACCAGTCACACATCGCGGCAGAACTGAACTTGACGTCGTCACCTGCAGGGGTTTGGGTTTCGATGTGATCCATCGGACCCTCCAAGATGGACGTTTATTGGTAGTCTGCAAAAAGCTCAGCTGAGCTCCGTACACATCAGTGTGTATCAGCATGTGTCTTCACTCTGTCAAATGTGCACAGTGCACGTGAAAGCACACATGAAAATGGTGTCAAAAAGGAAAAAAAAATCAGCACTCCTGTGACTGAGGAACCAAAAATAACACACTTGGTTGTGTCACGAAGTCACTCGCCTTTTTTTTAACTTTTCATTTTCTATCGTGGTGGCGTCCAGACCTGTAACCCAACCCCTGAACCCCTCTCTCAGACTGTCAGTTGTCATGTAAACTTCTCAGGTCAGTGTTCTCCTGCTGTTGCTCCTGCAGTGCATTGTGGGATCTGCGGTTCGGTACTCAAAACATACTGTCGGGCCAAACATTGAGAGGCCTTCAGCAAAACCAACGAACCAACCAACTTCTGCTGTATATTGTCTGTGTGAACGCTCGCTGGGAACCTTCGCATGCCGCCCGGCGCAGAAAACCTCAAAGTCACCTCTATATTGTTCTGTTCCTAATGTTTGTATGTATGTGTGTGGGGGTTCTGTATGCGTGTATTTAACGGCCATCATCCAATGTGGAAAAGAAAAGAAAACAAGACAAACACGAGTTCAACCACAGCAAATATGGTGGGCAGAAGAGGCGACCTCTCATCTCCAGTCGTTCTATGCAATGAATCATATTTGGAAAACAGAAACATGAGGAAAGAAATGGGATGTGAAACACAAATGGGAAAACAGACACACAGTCATTGTTTATCATACCTCAGTTGTTCTTATATCAAGATTGCTTTATTTTGGCATTTGTCATAGATCAAAATAAGGAGATTCTTTGTTTCTTTCTTTGTTTGTGTGTAATATACAGTAGGTCACCTGTAAGTTAGATAATAATAAGAAGGGTCTTTATATTACTTGTGTTCAGGGTCCCCTCCCCTCCCAAACTGGGAATCTCTACAGCCAAAGGCTCTCTCTAATGGTGTGTTCATGACAGCTGGGAAATGGAAGGAACATGGTTTCAGAGCTGGAAGGGTAAATGAGGAGACGGTAGGATCCCTCTGCTTCCAATTAAAATGTTTAATGAAGTAGAAATTCTTCAAAATACCAAAAATTGCCTGCCAACAAAGTTTTTTTTTTTGTTTTGTTTTAGGGAAGTCAGTGATTCTCATTTGACAATAATGTGTTTTAATGGGAACCTGCATAAAAATGAACACAAAAATGTCCATACTGTTAGAAATAATTGCTACACAATAAGCAGTAGCCCCATGTGCTGGTTATTATAAGAGATATTTGCAATGTCTCTCCCATAAAACTAAGAAGAACAAGGCAGCGAGCAAGAACAGCGATAGATCCCTGCTGTCATGAGCACACCTGAGCAGCTGACAGCCATCTTGTTTTGTTTTGGTTTAAGCAGGGGTTAACTTGATATACAGAAACATTGTCCAGAAATTTATAGAGAAAGATATACATATATAACTATATATAATATATAATTTATATAAAAAAAACTGATTTCAGTATATTCCCTAATGTGGTTTGTGTCTGCTCAGGGGTGAAGAAGAAAAGCTCCTCCTTTCTTTTCTTTTTATTCTGATGACCATAGCTCAAAATTCATAGTGATCGGGTACCTCAATGTGCACTTATTGTTGTTTTACAGAGAGAGAAGCATTTAAAAAGATGTTTATATAAAACCAGTTCAAATTCAAATATATACACATTATAGATACTAAAATTTATAGATTATATTTGACTAAAACACTGCTGTAGGCTGCTAGGGAAGCACTAGTCAAGGCATTCCTAAATTGAACTAACCAGTGTGGTAGTGACTGTTTGTGTGCATGTGCACGCGCGCACGTTTGTGTGTGCGTGTGTGTGTGGGTGTGTGTGTGTGTGTGTGTGAAGGTGCACTGCCACGCCACTGCTAAGACATAAGATTCATAAGCTAAATACACCGTGGAACGTTGATTTCTCTACTCCAGAGAGGGGGGGGAGGAATTTTAGTTGCAGGTTTGGTAGCAGCACGCTGCAGCACTGCAATTATAAAGAAGTTATTTGCAAAGATACAAATTTGAAATGAACTCCCGACTCCTTTGCAACTCCTGCAGCAGCCTAACAAGTCAGTGAAACAGTGTAAAAGAAGTTAGTATTTATTTTTTTGTGAAACATTTATTAGATGATTTATCTATTTAAGAATTTATTTTATCATACTGAGAGGGGATAAAAAGCTTGCTGGGCTTTAAGAAAGAAGAAATTTTAAGGTTTGAAGTCATATAAAAGAGTGAGAAATTATGTTTATACAGATGTTATCTATCACTGGATTTATGCACAACCACAATAATCAGATTGTCTGGACTCTGTAAATCTGAAAAAAACAATGTAGAGGATACATTTTTTGAGTCTGCCTAAACATAAAAATCTGCAATCCAGTTTATTTTATCTCAGAAACTCAGACATTGTAGGTTTCTGGTTCTTGTGTAACACAAGCAATTGATTTTTAATTTTCAGAGGTGAAATTTCCCAACTTTCTAAATCTACTGATGTAATTTTCCCTCAGCCTTCTTTAAGTACAAGATAAGTGGTCATAATACTTGTTAGAATAAACCTCCTTTTTTTTGGCTTCTGTAGAGTGAAATTCAGCTTCAGGATTAAGAGTCTGATTATTCTGGTTCTGTTTGGATCGGGTCGTTCTCCTTCAGTCTGTTAAGTTGCACGTGGCCCTACCAGACAGCACCGAGTCTGGAGAGACCACTTCACTTGTACACTGCCACCAGATCAGTGACTTCACCACAAAAGCTTAAATTAGACAACAAGTGTCAAAGTAGAACAAACAATATGAGAGAGAGTTTAAAGTCACCCAAATTAATACCAACTTCCTCTATTGTATGTCGTATGTTTTTTGGAAGTTTTTAAAAAAAAAAAAAGTTCAGTAAAATGTTCCTCAATCACTTTTGCCTCAGGAAAGTACACACTAAATGCAGCATCACGATGGAGATGTTCAAAAGACAATAGAAAATAATGGAGAGATTTATGCAGGTGCAACAAACGGGATTTTCAACACTTTAGGTCACAGATATGATCTTCCCATGGCTGCTGTTAACTAGAGGGAATGTGTAATATTTGAATTACACAGCCATAAAGTAAATAATAAGATCTGTGTCGAAACGTGTTCAAAATGTCACATGTTTTTGCTCCTGTGTGAATACAGCCACTGAAGGTGACTTAAATATGCATAGCAGCAAGGGCTTTTATACTACAATACTGGTCACTGAAGAAAGCCATCCTGTTACTGCCCTCCAGCCAGCAGTGGTCTCTGTCTATACTCTGTAGGTGTCTGTATATCCAGGAACAGAACGGACTTCAGTTGAGACCACAGCAATCACCAGTGGGCAAAATCACCAGTCCACAGCCTGGATTTTCAGAGGTGTTTGAAGCACAAATATAGACAATAAAAAACAAATAAAACTTGGAGTTATGTTCCAAATCAAGATTGCAAATCACAATTTGAAATTCTACAAGTACGTCGCCCCCAAAAAACAGAGTGTGAGTGAATGAAAATCTGCATTTATAAAACTATGAAGTTTTGAAATTAGAATATACTTTGCATCAAAAATGTGTTTTGGAACAAAACTCTAGTGTTTATTAGTTTGCAATAGAACACAAAGGGTCAGATTTACAGACATGAAGCCAGAAAGAGAAAACTCTCAGCGGCTTAACAAGTCTTTGAATCCGACATCAAAGTCTCAGCAATAAGGCTGCATTTATGCACAGTCAGAGAATCAGATTTTTGATCCTTTGTGGTAATGATCTGGTTTCAGAATTAGGTTTTTGACTTGTTTGTGCAAACGTTTCTCAGATCTGTGCAGACGTTTTGTCTTTGAATTAACCTTTTTCTTTTCTGATTGTACAGCCACAAAAGAAAAAACTGACACAAAGAGTTAAAAACGGAGCTTCTTTGAGCCGACTGTATTTAAATGCAGCTTAGAATGGAAACCCGGGCTGTGTGTGTGTGTGTTTCTAACCAAAAAGGTAGCATACAGTGCTTGTACAGTACGTAGTGTAGAAACTGTCACCACTGCTCTTGCTGTCGGTCGTACAGACAGTCGACATATAGTAGGACCGGAGAAAGGTTTTGAAATTCATGAAATATATAAATATAGAAAAAGTAAATGTTTCATAGGTGAGAGGTTGTAAGAAGAGAGAGAGAGAGAGAGAGAGAATGCTGAAACAAACAAAACCATGAGAGAAAAACTACGAAGTCCATCATTCACCGTAAAATCATCAGGGAGCGTTTATTCATTTTTCACCTGTAATGAATCATCAAAGTAAAATTACAAGTGCATGACCTGGACACCTCCCCCACCCTCCCTACCCGTCCTTTGACCTTTTGAACCTCTTTGACCTCCCACCTCACAGGCTGCCATCTTTTTTCCAGTGTAAATACCAGATGAGAACCAACCAGAGTCCGCTTTGAACTAACAACAACAACAACATGTAATTGCCATGAAGGACATGTTCTGTACAACATGTAAATCTCAAAGATGCTAACATACCACAACACGAACACACAGACACACACATGCACATGGGTACGAGAGAGGCCTTTGCACACCACACAGCGACACAAGCTGGAGCGTATGCAAGCCTGAACCTCGCTGCCCAAACTTGTGCTTTTTGTGTATAAAAACTAACAAAAACTACATAACAAACCAGAGCAGTTGTTGATTTGAATAATAAATTACAAAAATTGCATTGTGTACGTATGTGGCTGGCTCGTGCAGACTGTTAAAAAATGATAAAAAAAAGTTGTATTCGGATATAAAAAAAAAACAAAAAAACATATTGGTCTGTGTAGAGTTTCTATACATGTTGTGTTTGTAAAACGAGATGACATCAAAAACAAAAAAAAGGGAAATTTTCTGGCTTCCATGTAATTTTTGGGGTGGACAGACTGATGTAGAGATGGGGTGAATTGAATGATGGAGATGTGTAAAGAAAAAAAAAAATAACCCAATTGAAAGAAGAAAAAGAAGGTGAAAATATAATACAGAAAAAAGTCGAGAGCCTAAAAATGACAACAAAATGTTCCATTCACTGTTGTAAGTGCAATGAGCTAAACTTCCTGTTTCCCCATTGTAAAACCTTGTGTATGTTTCCGTGTATTCCTCCTGTAAATGGGTGTAGTAGACCTGGTGCATCATGCCATGTAATGTGATGAATGACAAATTATGACCTTACAATACATTTCAATCAGGAAAAATAAATAAAAGACAAATACATAAAAACAAAAAAAACAGTTGTGCAAGTTATTCTTTTGTTTCTTATTGCATCATGAGTTTAATTCATCCCACAATAGGCTGCCATACTGAGTGTGTGTATGTGTTTATCATCATATGTAGGAAACAATAGCGATCATACAAAGTGATCAGTTGATGAACATTTTGGGTCACTGTTAAATCTGAATTTTTAAATCTACCCACATTACAAAAGATGGTTTGGAGAAATGCGTCTGAGATTTCTGCCTCCACCACAACACACTGGAGGTGAAAGAAGGAGGAATTTCATTTGTGGTGCTCAAAGCATTAAAAGTTGCTTTTAAAGAATTATCCACAAGGGGGAGCAGGAAATATAATTATTTAGCACTGAAGCTTTTTGGGGGGAGGTGGGGGTTTGTCCTAGTTTTCCTCCTAAATTGGAACGACCAGTTACTTAAACTCTGCATTTTCTGTCAGTATTGAGGCTGAATTAACTACTGGGAAAACTGGGCAATTGTTTACCTCAGATTGTCTGTGTGGCAATTGCTTTGTGGTTAAGTTCATTAATTACAAATACTTTTGGCAGTGATTTTAGTATATAATCACCTCTTTATGTTTCTAAGCCTTCACTGCAGCTCAGTGAGAAAACACTTCCTGTGGAAACACATTTCACACTAAAGGGACTAACTGTGGAAGATACCCAGTTGCTTCAGTCCAGACTGCTGAAGGCTCATTAACTTCAGATAAACTTAAAAACTACATTTTTCCACAGAAGGAGAACAGCGGATTTTGCTCCCCATCTTTTATTGCATTAGAGGTGCATTATGAAGACATCTCTTAATGGTCAGTATGAACAGGAGGGATGATAACAGCCAGAAAACCATGTTGCACCTGACTATTTGTTCTAAGACAGGCTTGAAAAATTGTGAACATATCCTTTAAAAGGTAATAAGATGTGTGTTGTGTTCAAACGTTGTTTAAAGGATAAACCTGGTATCCCACATTAACACCAAAACCAATAATCAATTGATCCTAACAAGTATCTATAGCCAAAGCCTGATATGTCTTACTCCTCTGTGCCATAGACCTGAACTGTTGGTCAAAACTCATAAAAACACATCAGATGAAATTTTCCTTCATTGACAAGAACACGGAGTCTGTAAAATACTCACTAGAGCACCAAATGTGTATTAATCCACAGTTAAAAATAATCTCCAACAAATATATCATTTACTGCTGTTTGAGTAACATTTGCTAAAAACTACAGAGTCCAGCTACTTTAGACACTACTGAGCCTTTTCAATGAATAAAAGTATATACTTGTGACTTGTTTTTATATATTTACATCTTCAGTGCAACAGACAGGTAAGGAAATTCAGGAACTTCCTCACACTTTCTCAGTTTGTGTGATTGTGTGATTGTAATTTGATTTAAAAAGAAGGAGACATGGTCAAAAACTGAAATTAGGATTTTATTAGTAGACATTTCCCACGTTCATGAATCTACCAAGCTGTCCACAGTATGGATACGACCCCCTGACAGTCCCCCCCACCTCCAAATAAAACATCTGGTACATCATTCTCACCAAAAAACGGTTTAAATACTATAAAAATAAATCAGTTGCACAAAATAATATGCCATTTTGCTTGTGATTACCTCTTGTGCAGCACTTGTACACATATATAACATCGACAACCACATGATACAGTCCAAGAGAAGGAGGGTAAAATTCAACAGAAGACTTTTAAAGAAATAACCAACACTGGAAGCAACATAAAACCTACATCTACTTTAATGTCAGAGCATTAGTCTTGTAACAGGTCGAGTCTGAATCAGCACAGATGAATGTGACAGTTTCATATGTACCATTTTAACCAGCTGGAATTACTTTTACACTCTGAACTACTTTTCAACATGGACAGTTTGCACCCGACTGTGACAGTGCGACTTTAGTAGTGTTTGTAAGATTTTTAATGACATGTTGAAAAAAAAAATTAGGGATTTTCCAGGTAGGAAAACAACCAAATTCAGGATTTTAGCAGCCAAAAGAGTTTTCAATGGGAACACAAAGTCTGTACCTACACACTGTTACTGCTAGTAAATCTGACAGATATAACAGGCTCAGACAAAATGTACAAGTGTTTAAGCTGGTGAGTGATTTTCTCTTCAAACTGATTAGACACTCGGCTCCTCTAGAAAACAGTTCAGATTTGTAAGCAAAAGAGAAATTAAGAGCTGTTTGGATTAGCTACAACAACAAAAAAAAAAGACGACACCACAGAATTCTGTCATAAAACCTCAAACATCATAAATAATACACATGAATAAAAAAAAAAAGAGAGAGAAAGAAAAAAGGTAAACGGGAAAATGCAGGCACTAAGCAGGACACGGAAATACATTTTTAAAAACAGACACATATGAAAAGTTAAGTTGATCCAAGATGTGATGAAAGCCTGGCTGTAGTGCCAAGTAGTTCAACAAGTTCAAATAATTTCCAATTACCTGGAATATATTAAGATAAACTATGAAGGCAGAGTCATTATTTGGAGACACATCTGAGTAGCAGAGAGGTTGTTTGTGTGTGTGTGTGTGTGTGTGTGTGTGTGTGTGTGTGTGTGTGTGTGTGTGTGTGTGTGTGTTGTTGGGAGTAAGGGGAATGTAAAGCTACTGTACAATAACAGGTCAGACATGTACTGTTCATGTTGAGGTGCAAAAGTTGCATAGAGTCATTGTGGAATACATCATAGATCCTAAATGCACTGGTGAAAACGTGTGTGTGTGTGTGTATAGTTTGTATATATTTTGTGTTCATAAGACTTCTGAAAACCAGTCAACCGATGCAGGACGAGTACTGGAGAGAATTAAAACTCTGTTACATGTTATTTGAAAAGGAGTACAACCTAAAAGAAAAAAAACAGCTCTTGCAACTGGGTAGCTCCAGCGGTGTTTGCTGTCAAAAAGCCACATTTTCACCAGTGCAAACAGGTCTGCAGGTTTTGTGTAGACACGGTTTTCACTTAACATTCTGACGTGAGGTGAACCAGGAGTTTATATGAGCCAGTCCCATTAAAAAAAAACAACTTTAAACGGTTCTTATCTGCTTCAACAAGAGTAAACCAACAAATTTTAAACTGTCTTCATGCTTGCAGCTATAATTTTATCTGTAGCTCTGTAATATGGGTTCATGGGTTACTATGTACAAAATAAAAAAATTTTTTTCTTCAGGTGTTTGCATGCGGTTTGGTTTCTCGTCAGCAGAATTTAGATTCATTTTATCTGCATGTGGATTTTACTCTCGAGTGGAAATTTGAGTCCTGCTCAGCTGGAATGTAACGCAAAATACTGAGAGTCAACTATCTAAATATAAGAGATAACAGCTTAAGTCCAAATATTTCCTGGGTATAATGATGTTGTAGCTCATGTCTGGTGTTCAGTTTAAACATGATTCGAAACATGTGCAGAGAAAAACACACACACACGGCGCAGGATGTCTTACAAGTTTCTGTACATCAAGAGTTCAGCTCCAAAATACTACAGATCACTGCATCAGCTGGAGAGCCGTCAACAATCTTATTTATTTGTGCTAAAGTTCATTAAAGTACATTTCTCTTTTTTTTCCTCATTAAATTTAGTTTGGAAATTAAAAACTCGATGTGCTGATCATCTGTCGCCAGCCTCCTTTTCACTACAATCAGCCTCAGGAGAAGAAGGCGACACTCGCTCTAACATTCGATCCATCTATTCGTAGAGCAGAATATCTCACGCGGTGTGTTACATTATATTACAGACATGAGTAATGCTTTCTTTTTTTAAATCATGCTATAATGACAGTAAGATTAATAATAATGTCAATCTTGAGGGTTAACATTGTCAAATTCCCATCATTCACACAGCAAATCCACTCTTTCCTGTCGTTAATATGGCTTAAAGTGTCTGTACATATTTATACACTCATTCACACAATGAATGTGTATTTATTGTTTCTGTTCTTATTTATTTCATCACTGTTAATCGATCTCAGCGTGTCTAATTTGGGGATTAAACGTCTTCTTCTTCTGTGGGGGTGAATTTAGTCTTCGGGGGTTCAGATTTACATGCAGGCACAGATTTGATCTGGTTCTTACTCTTGTTAAACTGACAAAAGATTTTTGGTTTTCTGATTTTTTTCCAAATTTCTTTTCTGGTTAGCAAAGTGCTACAATTACATGTCACTTCTACTTAAATCTGATCTCTCAGATTTAAGCTCACACAGTCAGCTGAAGTGTCCTGCAGCTCCACATCGGACCTACACCAGCTGCTGACTTCTGGGGACTTCTGTCTATTTCCTCCTCAGCCATGTCGATGTGAACGAACCAGATGGTGAAAACAAAATCTGATTTTTTTTTTTTTTTTTGCACTTGTGTGGCGCCTGTCTTCATATCAGTAAAGCTCAGCTATGACTTTGCAGCCAGCACAGTTAAACCGCCGCACAGAAACATTCATTCATTTGGGGTTTTTTCTCTCCTGTTTCAATGCAGATGAAAACATCAGATCTCATGTGGTTTCTCGTCTGGTCTCACTCAAGCTAAACATTCCACTCTGCTGTCGAGGAAGCATCAGTTTTCTAGTAGTTGTCTTGATGCATAAACCTTGCGTGGAGTGTGTTGGGACAGTAACAGTGGATATTAAATGCTTCAGGGATATGACACATGGACAGTAATGTCTGCTTTCCATTGGTCCTAACCAAGGTAATCATATTTATTACACAATAAATCTTTATAATTTTGTTCCTTAAACACATCCATGTTAATTTTTTTTGAGTGTTTGTGTCTTAAAAAAAGTTTCCAAAAAGAAAGAAAATCATCCTCATGATCCATCTTCAGTCAAAGGAGCATTCACATCCCTGATTTCCCCGTTGACTGGGTTTCCCTCCATGTCCATTAATCACTGTGATTATAATGTCCTGCGTTCGTGTTGTTTTTTTTACTCTTCGATGACCCATGTGACTGTTTTTAAATGCAGAGGCTTGGCTGGCGGTTTCCTCAGAGGAGAGAGTTTGATTGTAAAGACGTTACACATTCAGATCGGACCAACTCTCTGCCACTGGGACTGGTCAGGAATAAAATGGTTATTGTGCTCTGAACGATGCTGGGACAGAGAGATGGGAGACATTTGCTGGTCGTTAGGTGACAAAAAATCACACAGAGGTGATGAGAATGAGACTGAAGATGGTGTAAAGTCCTTGACATGTTAAAAAAAGACCTGAAGACTCAATAGACATCAAGGCAAGCTGCTGTTTGAGAGAAGTGACAGGCATTTGGCTTCTTTGTACATCCTTCCAATGCGCTGGGTGTGTTAAGTTTTACAGAGAAAGGAGGTGACGTTGAAGGCAGTAAGATGAAGGTGGGTTTTTAAATGCATTCTGAACATGTCCGATTTTTGACAGGCAGATCACTGCGGGTTATAGGAGAGGGAAGAGGAGGAGGAGGAGGGTGAAGGCTGGCGGGCTATCAGTAGATATCGGGCAGGTCATGGTAGTTCCTATTGAAGTAGCCACCGCTGTAGTTCCAGTCCTGGGAGCCGGTGTACGGGTTGGTGCTCATCTGGAACCAACTGAAAAACACACAAAGTGCTGCAGGTTCACACAAAAACGTCTCACAAGGGGCAACATTTGAGATATTTGTCTGGTTTGTTTGTTTTCTCCTGTTTGATTCATTTTGTGTGTTATTAAATGCTGCATGTTTTTTATATCTATTATCATTTTATGTTATGTGACATTATCAAGCAAGTGGAGGATGAAATTATGTGAAATCTGAAAAACCCTGACAGGAAATGTTTAAGCACGCAGGACCTAAAAGTGTCAGCTACAAATGCCAAATTCAGAATATTGCTATAATTTTTTCTTATATTAATTTAATTTGGAAATGTCATTAATTAGAAGATGAAGGAAAGCTGAAAGTCACGATACCATAAACTAAATGTCTTTATGGGTTTTTTGCATGTAAATATGAGATTTCTTTCCTGTTTGCTTTTTATTCTCCACATCCCACCTCATCTCTGATTAAGAGATTATCCTTCTCTACCTGAGACAGCTTTGATTTATCTGGTTCTGTTCGTCTCTGCTCTTGTTTTTCGTTCTCAGTCTAACAGGGTGTTGATGTAAAAGTGCAGCCAACCTCGTCTGTTTAAATAAAGCTTAAATAAATTAATACATAATGACTTTTGGCTTATTCAAAGTGTGTGTGTGTGTGTGTGTGTGTGTGTTTCCTACCTTGTAGACCACTCTTCATCATTCTTGGCTCTCTCCTTTCTGGCAGCTCTCTGTTTCTCCTCCAGTCTCTCTTTCTCTCGACTGGCGTCATCTGCACGAGAACAACACAGTCACATGTCTGCTGGTTGCTGCCATTGAGTTTGTGAATTAAGTAAAAGAGATGTGTGCTAGAATAGATTCTTCATTTCAGGGTAATAACATTGTTTGCATTGTTCTTTAAACACTTGGATCAACAATATCACACAAGACAGTGACACAGAGAGCCAGCAGGTGGCAACATTGTCTTATTATTGTCTAGTCTGTCTGTGAGGAGTCATTTTAAGATGTTTTGGGTTTTTTTTTTACTGTGAGAATAATGTAAATGTCAGCAGGAACTTTAGATTACACTTCGATGTTTTTTTAAAACTGCAGAGGTTTCTATAGGTCACTGCAGCAAAACAAACTGTGTTCAGGCAAACGGAGCTCCACTAAACGCTGATAAGAGACTTAATCAAATTACCCATGTTGCCATTCTCCATGGCTCTGATGTCAGGCCTGAAGCGACAGTCGGTGGGGGCCAATATGGCCTCCATGCCGGGCTCCAGCTCATTGAGACACATCGCAAAGTTGGTGAAGTTGTACATCTGAGGAGGGAAGAGAGGAATCAAGAACACTCACAACAACATGACATTGTTCAGTAAATCCATCGATTACAGCGACTCACTTCTCTTCTTTCGTGGCACTAGTGACTAGCATGTGGGGTGTGTGTGATTTGCACCTGTGTGTGTGTATTTTTATACCGTAGCAGAGTGTGCTGGTCTGGAGTCTATCCTCCACAGCAGAGTGCTTCCTGGTACCACAGACACTGTCTCCTGGACTTCAGGCATGTCGTCTGCATCATCGTTCTCCGCTCCCACCTGCTCCTCCTGGAAATAAAACACTTCATTTTAACCACAATAACATCTCACATGACTCATACTGTCTCTACAAACAGTAACCATTTATAAGTCACAGCTCCAGTAACAACAGTTTTATGGCTGTAATCGATCTTTTCACAGCTGTTATGTTGAAACTGCTGCTAAAAGCGCCATCTAAGAACAATTTTTCTTGCGCAACATTATTTCTCCAGACACGTGTCAAGTCACGGATTTTGTAATCCGTTCTCACATTTTTGTGCTTCTTGTTGTCTCCTTTCTTCTCTGACTTCTTGTGCGCCTCGTAGGCCTGAGGGTCAACACTCCACATGCACTCTGTCCACTTCCCATAGATGACAGAGAGCTTCTTTTTACTGGACGGAGAGAAAGACAGAACAGAGAGGAACAGGGAGAGAGGAGAAAGGTAGGAAAAGACAGAAGAGAGAGAGGAAATAATACAGGGAAAGTGAAAGTGAAGGAAAAGGAAGAACCAGATTAATATAACGATGTTCCAAACTTAACATGATATCAAATACTGTAGTTGACGTAGCAAGTAGAGAGTAAACTCTAACCTCTTATCCTGGATGTATCCCTCCACTTTGTGCAGCTCTTTGCCAAACATCCCACAGGGCTTGAAATTCAACACACACTTGTCTCCGGTGCTGCAGGAGAAAAGAGAGAAGAAGAGTCAGTTACCTTCTCTTCACTGTCTGTGTTTTTGTGAATTAATGTGAACTGAACCTAGAAGGTCAAAATAAATAATAACTGCTCAATATTGGAATATTGTCAGGGGGTTTTTTGTTTGTTCTAATAAAGACAATGAAATAAAACCACTACATAAACATTTGATAAATCATGTTAGTAATAATATTCACAGGCTTGACTGAATCCCAGACTGATTAAAAACTAATGCAGGAGAACAGAGACGTTTTCCAGGCGAGACTCTTATCCGATCAGCGCGACAGTAAAGCTCTGTAGCGGCACGCTGTGCTCGACTGTGATTTGACTACTTCACAGCTCCTGGTGTGAATCTTTGCGACTGTGTGAATATGAAACTGAGGGTGACACAAATAAGTATAACACAAGCTTTGTAGAGCCTGTCTGGATAAATAAAGATTTTAAGAGTTATCCAGAGATTGTTTGCCTGAGACGCCACGCGGAGAGTAAACAAGCTGCGTTCTTCAGAGTCAGAGTAAACACTGGGACAGAGTAAATAAAAGCGCCGGACAGGAATGCTGAACAGCTCTGTGAGTAACAGACATAACAGCGTCACTTTTGCTGTTTTTTGTTAGAATTTGACTGTGGTTCGGTTTTCTCTGAAGTTGAATTTTTCCTCTTGAACAACTGCACTCAGTTCCCATAGTGACGAATGTAAGTGTTAAATTGTTTTATCTGCTCATTAAAAGAACTACAAACTGCACGAGAGCTGCCGTGCATGTATAACTTACCTGTGGTTGACTATCTCCACTGTGCCATACTGCTCTATCCATAGTTTGCCCAGGATGATATTGTGTACACAGCAGTATGGGTTACTCCATGTGTACGCCTCGTTGTGCCTGGAGGAGAAGAGGAGAGGAAGGGAGAGAGAGATATAAGGAGAGGTGAGAGATGGAGGGATGAAGAGAAGAGCACCGGGAGATGCAGCAGACGTGTAGGGAGGACAGAGGGGAGTAGGGAAAAGTACAGAAAGGACGAGAAGAACGGGAGCCAGGAGAGGAGAAGAAATGAGGAACACGTTCTGTATTTTAAAAAAAATCATATGAGCACAAACACATTTCCTCCGACTTACTTGAGTAGCTCTAGTGTGATGGTCCCTTTAGGCTCAGCCTCAACACTCTTGCCCCAGAATTTGAGTTTGGGGTAGATGGAGCCGTGGAAGACGAAGTCCCCGACCAGGCTCTCTGCGTGGAAGGCACTGACTGGGGGATGATGGGATACCTGCTCGGATACCAGCCGGAAACCCTGGTCCTCTCTGTTGAAGGCAGCGGAGAGGAAAGAGGTTAAATATACTGTTTAAGCTGTTGACCTTAAAACGAGAGGTGTGTGTGTGTGTGTGTGTGTGTGTGTGTGTGTGTGTGTGTGTGTGTGTGTGTGTACCTGGTGAGTTCATAGGTCTCTCCCAGCAGAGGGTTGAAGGGTTTTCCAGTTCTGTCCCACTGAGACGCAACTGCTGACACAGCAAATGCAGCTATTGCCTGAAGACAATCACAGACCATGTTAGTGTGTGTGTTTCTATTTCTGTGTGTGTTGCATGTTCTCACAATCCTGAGCTTGAGCTGATATTTGTTAATGAGTATATGTGTTTCTGAATACTACAATACTGTAAAATATAACTGTATGCTTGAGGATTTTCACCTTTTCCAATGAAATCTTTTATGATTCCTATACAGTTTTAAAAATATTTAAAAAAAAGAGAAAAAAAGACTTTTTATCCCTTTTTTTTAAGAAAAAGGTTTGGTTCTTTTAGGATTTTCACAGTACAATTGGAAATTTGTTTTTTCTCTATTAAATCTTACATATATATATATATATTTCAAAAGACTTACTCAGTCTTTATAAGAATTACCAACAGGACTCATTTATTATTGAAAATTAAACTTGGCTATGATGGATTCTTTGAATATCATGTAAAGGTTTGGGACACCGCAGCACCACATACAGCTTATGCCTCTGATTTGGCCTGATTATGTGTCATTAATGACACATTTTGAGAGGAAAATGTTAAAAAAATGAACATGATGTCTATTTCTTCCAAGTCCACACACTGATGACTGGCTGCTTATATATGATGACTTAAGGAGTTACACTTTTTCCAGCTCTAGTGTTTTCCTCACTATCCAGTCATGTGTTCTATGGAGATATAAAGTAAAAATGCATGTAGATGACAAATGCACGTGTGTGTTTGTGTGACTGTCTGACCTGCATGCGCTCTATGGAGTCGGGCAGCGAGCAGGCTCTGTTGATGAGGTAAGTGTGTTCCATGTATTCTGTGATTCTCTGCAGGAAGCTCAGAGGCTCGTTGAAGACGATGGGCATCGTGATCTTGGAAAGTTCCTGAAAAGCACAGAACAACTGTAAACCTCAGCCAAATCATATTAAGTTTGACCTCGGCTAACAGAATATGTGCAACCAATACATGAGAAAATTACTGTTGTAATAAACAAGATAATGTGCTAATATCTCCAGACTGATGTTGAAATAATTGTTGGTTAATGTTACCAAATCACTGACATTTTACGCAACCAGTTTGGACATGTGCCAGTTAAAAGTCATTTTGTCTATTATATTGTATCTAGTATATGGTCTGTTATATTCTGTCACCTATAACAGAATCTAAATAACCCATTAAAGACGTTTCCATCTGTCCAGGGTAATTATCACCCGGATACTGATACTGTCATGAACTGTATATGTAGAAAAGTAGCATTTGCTTTGCGTCTGGAAACAGCTTGTTCTTACCAGTCCGATGCATTTCTTCAGGATACTCCAGACACTGATAGTGTTTCTGGAAAACATGGGAGCAGGTAACGACGTCCTGAAATGAAAGAAGAAAAAAAGAAATGACCGGGCATGAAAGCACAGAGCTTCTCCAGTATCTGACACCGGCTACATATTTTCTTGAAGGATCAGATTTGGCATCTGAGGATCAACTAATGACCTAAACGCAGTTTTCCCTCACAAAACAAAACAACTTCCCTTAATTTAAAACAGATAGTACCGTTTTTCATCAGCCACACCGTCTTCCCCCATCTATGATGTTTCATTGAGTAAGTTAAGCTTCAGAGTGTCTCAATTCACCCTTCACTAAGTGTTCTTGTTGTCGTTCAGAATAAGCCATAACAACAAGAATATTTCCAGAGATGATGGTGATATAGAAACATAAACACACACACATAGAAAGAGAAGAAAAACCATTTTGTTCTCTCATGCCTGCTGTTCATATCACTGTCATGTGCATCACTACCAACAGTATCTGATCTGACACGCTCCTGTCAGAATGAAAACCACAGCTACTAATGTTGTAGATAAGCAGATCATGTGGTCTTTCAGGTCTCCTTGCGGGCACGGAGAAATGATACGCGTACTTTAGGAAAAAAATGCTGGAATGAGAAAGAAAGAAAAAAAAAAACACTTCACCCCAAATCTAACGTGTCACACTGAGTCAGAACAGATAAAGTATGTTTACATGAACGAGCCTTTCAAAAGCCAAAAGAAAGAGTCAAGGCTCTCTTTCTGACAGGGATCCTTAAGTGGATCCTTGTGCTTGTATGCATGAGTCAACGCAGTCAGTTCATTACCAACAGCCATGAAGAGGCTCCTATCTCTTCTTCTTGTTTGTTTTATGCTAACTATGCTAAGAGACATATTAATATTCCACACCTAGAAATGATAATGAAGTCTGGGAATAAGGATCCCAGTATTTCTCAGCGTTTTTCACCTTCCAATCTATGCAGGCAAAGTTTAACCAGCACAGCGAGAGCTGCAACAAATCTTTGATTAATGGACTAGTTGTTCAAGAGAAAATGTATCTATTTTGATAATTAAATCATTGTTTTCGTCATTTTTGAAGCAAAAATGGCAAAAATAGCTGGTTTCAGGTTCTCAAATGTGATGATTTTCTTTGTCGTACATGACAGTAAATTGAATATCTTTGGGTTTTGAACTGTTAGTCTGACAAAACAAGACATCTGAAGATGTCAGCTTGGGCTGTGGGGAACTGTAACGGGTAGTTTTCACTATTTTCTGACATTTTTAATAGTTTAATCAAGAAAATAACCTGCAGATTAATTGATGATGAAAATAACCGTTAGTTGCTGCATCATGCAGAACTACAAAATATTTAAATTTACCAACATATTACATAACAACTAACAAGTACTGAAGAGAACCTGTTTTCCTGGGACAAGCAGAGTTACATTTCAGTGCAGTAATCATTTTAAAGCTACCACCATAAAAAAAAAAACATTTGAAACTAGTCATTGAGAATTTTGACCCAGCCCAGCACATCATACTGGTTTCAGTAGGTGGGTTCAAATAGTTTATGGATAAAACATAATGCAGCTACAAACACATAAATACATACACTGCAGATGGAATGCAGGAATGCAGCAGTACCTGTGTTTCTTGATGCCGTTCTCCTGTGGCACTGATCCGTTCTTCTTCTGACTGCTGCTGTCAAACACCAGCGCATCTTTGAAGCTGGCCTCTGACACCCCTTCATACGACTCGTCCGAATCCAGGCCTGTGAGACACAACATGAGGCATCACAATTAAAAACAGACACATGGGGCTTTCAGATTTTGCTGGCAGTGGATTTTGGGTCAGCTATTATTATTATATTTGCAAGATTAGTGTCTCAGATAATGCAATAAATTTGCATTCAGGAACTTCTTGTCTTGTTTGCCTTGCAAATTCTTTTGATTGTCTGAAACTGTTTACTGATTAACCTCTTCACTGAAACAGCAGTCGGCCACTTTAAAAGATATATATTTCCTGTGTTTCAAATTTCTAGTCATGATTCTAATGATTCGAGATACAATGTAGACCTAATAATGGTAAAAAGCTTATAAAATATCATGGTGCAGCCATAAAAAAACATGTACAGTAGTTGCAGTGTTGCAATGAAATGCTAGAATAAGCAGAATCTGTTTAATTCAGAGCAACATAGAGGAATCTTAGGGAAAAAAGAAAAGAATCATCAGTATGAACAAATCTTAAGAGATAAAAAACAAAACTTAGAGCAAGATTATATTGTCACATTGCGTGACTGACCAGATTTCCTCACTGCAACTCCATACAAGTCATAAAAAAAGACACGCCTGTGGTCTGGCAGGTTTTCACACGTTGTGGTGTCTAAAAATGTATTTCCGTTACTTTTTATTTGTTTTACAATAAAGCTGCATCACTAACCCTGACAAAAACCGAGCAGCATTGCAGTAGCTGTTTACAAGAAAACCTTCCGGGGTTGCCCTACTTCTGGACGGTATCCAGAACATGAACACGGCATTTAAGTATTTAGTGCTGCAGGGTGGAGTCGTGTTGAACTTGAGGTGGGGCGCAAACAACAGCTTAAAATACATTAAATGGTTTATTATCATTTAGCAAACACACCTACTCTGCTGTCAGGATTATGTCAAAGGTACCAGGTGTGGACTCTTACGAGAAAGCAGGTTAACCAGATACAAATGTAACACAAAGGCTGATTCTCACATGACATGGAAAGAAGAATAAAAGAATAAAAGAAGAACAGAAATGATACAGAATATTACTGAATGTGACCAGATTACAAAATAGAAGAACATGGAGTCGGTAGCATAACAGTGTATTTGAGGGCAAACATCAGAAAAATCATAAATCAACTTATTCACATTCTCCAAGACCTGCAAGACCAACACATCCAAGATTCAAGATCCACCGATAATCACTATTGGTCCAGACTAGCACACTGTTTGTCAAAGCGGGCACATGTTTCAGTCAAATGTGGCCCCAAAATCTAGTAACTTACAAACATAAAATTAGATTTAATTTTATCATAGTAAAAAAGTTTTAGATAAGAGTCTGCAGTTGTTATTAGTATGTTTTCAAACTGGAAATGGTGAAAGTGATAAAGCCAGAGCCTTAAGTTGGTCATTTGCTCCAAGTCTCCATGTATTTATAATTGTGCATTAATTTGACAATATCATCCAAGCTTCTGTAGCTGCCATGAAGACCCTCAACCGTTTTATCAACTAATGAGTTTAAGGATCAATATTCATTTGGGGGAAAAAACATAACAAGCAGAATATTGGTATTTTTTACAAATTTCTAGTTAACATCTTAAAAGCCTAAAGTTGGAGATCCACTGAGGTAAAAACAAGATGCTAAAGCCAAGTTGGACGTCACCTGATGCTGATCACAGCTAATGTGTACTTATAAATAATACATCTGCACCGGTCTGCATCTGTCTCAGATTAGTAAGATGATCATAATAATGACTCAGATGGACACACACACACTCATTTTGATTTTTTAATCTATAATATCTGCATGGAAACGACGAGCTGTCAAAGACATAATAATAGCGACAGAACAATGACCGTATGTCAACATGGGCGTCTAACAATATCACATGACAAGAACACGACTGACAGCGATTAATTGTTAATTGTTCACAAAGAACAACAACCTGCTGGTCCTGCCCTTCAACTCTGCACCAAACATCAACACTCAAGCTATTAAATCAACACCAGACATCATTTCCCAGCATTCACTGCTGGTCACATCACTGCCCAGCTTTCACTAACACCACAAGTACGATTTTTCCGAATGGGGAAAGCCGCTCAACTTCAAGGATGTTTTAGCAAGTTCTAAAAGCAACTGAAGGACAAAATAATCTCCAAATAACGGAGAACAATGCACCTGTTGTAAGAGCTTAGAGAGTCCGACCAATGGGACGCTGTCGTAGCTACAGCTCTCATAGTGTATAATCACCATGACATAGAAGAGACACAGAATTCGTGCACAACATCCTGGTGAGTCAAAGCAACTCTAAGGTTTCATTTTCATCAGGTGTATTTTTGTAATTAGCTAATGCCTGGATATCAGATCCGTCATGGCAACCGTAACGTTAGCATGCATGACATCCCATGAGTGTCGACTTGATAGACAACTCATTTAATCCCTTCACAGAGATGTCCGCAGAAATCTAAAACCACTTATAATAAATCATAGATGTCAGGAAGGTTTGTGAATTCGTTTAGCTGCCTTCTTTGAGACGGGATGTCAGATAAAGAGCGTTGAGTGCTGATTTTAGGCTGTCACTAACCGACTGACCCCTCCTCTCCATCACCGCACTGCCTCTGCTGAAAAATACCAAATAAAACAAAAACCTCACTCTGTAATTGAGCACTTTTTCTGAAAAAAAAAACACACTCAGATTTAACTAAATTGTCACTGCTGTGTTCCACAGTCTATGTTTTTAAATGCTTTACTCTCTCATAGACTTCAGGGTGTAGCTGACATTACTGATCATGACCGCAAGGCACCAGACCTCTGAATTATTAAACTTATCATCAGATGAAGGCAGGTTAGGTTGCATTGGACGCTAATATGTTTCTATGACCATCTAATTAGGACTGACAGCCTCCTGCAGCTTAAACAGTGTCACAATCCCCGGTGAGAAAATAAGATCCTAAGAAAAATAATCGTTAGAGAAATTACAAAATCCTCCTGCTACAATACTAGGTGGACACCAACAACAAGACAATCCTATTAAAATCCATAGGAAGAGCATTCCTGTCACCATGTGGGAAATTTGGTCTACTGACAGCATTACTGATTTGTCTCTCTGAGGAAGAGCTTTCTATTTTTGGGACTATCACAAAAAAGAAAATCAGTCGTAAAAATAACAAAACAGTGCTGCAATTCCTAAAATACAAAATGCTGAGAAAGATCTTGAGACCATCTGCAAAACATCTATCTCAACATATGAAGATCTTATCCAGACTGCCACACATACACACACACACACACACACACCTGTGACGGCGTCGTAGAATTCATCCTCATTGCTCATCTTCTAGAGTCAAAGCCGACCAGTCGTTCAGGACAGATGTTCAACTTCTAGCACATGTTCCTTCCGGTTTCGGCCCCTCAGAGTTCCTCTGGAGGAAGACCTGTCAATCAAGGTCCCTCTGGAGTGTCACCACGGCAACAGCACTATATTTGTTGGATGTCCAGAGAATGTTTTTACCGAAGAAGAATGACACCGGGGGACGTCAATCAGAGCAAATCTGCTGTTTGGTTTACAGCTGATGTAACTTCAGGGATCCGTCTGTGTTTTTGGTTTTTGTTTGTAGAAAACCTGTAGAGACGAAAAAAAAAAAGACACATTTTGAGTTTACTATAGTGTCATGTAACCGAAGAGTCATGTTATTTACCACAGCGTTTACAAAAGACAAGGTCAGGTCTGGCAATAAAACTAAGTCAAGATCAAGATGTTACATCACGCAGGGTGAGGGGTTATATGGTGAAAAGATATTTGACTGGGCTGCATTTGAGTGATAATATTGTATCATAAAGCTAAACAAAGACTGAAATTTCCATAGTCTGACTGACTGATGATGGCTGGTTGGATCTAGACACCTTGGCTTCACAGATACATCAACCAATCAAGTGTTATTTTATATTCTGATCTTAAATTTTGAACTTATTGACCAAAAAAAAAAAAGTCTTTCATTTATGCGCTCCTGGCTACTGGCCCTCTGCAGGCAGCAGTTGTAAGATCTCAGATGACACACAATGCTTAGGGGGTCATTCCCGGCTCTCTGGGCTACCAGCTGAAAATCTGCTTAGTCTGGCTGAGCAACAGTCTTGTCTATCATGGCCCACTGAGTGCAAACAGAGAGTTTTCTAGTCCAGTAGTTACATAATCAGGACACCACTGTCGCAGGCATTCTGGCTCTTTGTTACCTTCTGTTTGGTACATTGTCTCCTCAAACTTTTAAACTCGAGACCCCAAATTACCTTTAGTCCGCAAATTCCAAAATGATAAATTAACATTTAAACACACTTAAAATGTGTTCTTTACAAGCCAAATCACACTGAATCTCTACTCCACTTTATATTAAAGTAGCAGTGTTTAAAAAATGATCATTTAGCAAAAAACACCAGAACAACTTGTGTTGTAACTGTATGTCATAAAATAAAGGTCATATGTCATCCACCTTTTCATTTTGTTGGACGCCAAAAGTTCTTGACAAGCTTCCTTTTTAGTTTACCAGACACTGACAAAGTCAACAATCACATACTGCCCCTTAGCATTTGACTAAATTAGCTTTAAATACACAACCTTTGATCAAACTGGCTTTGACAATGTATGTCACAGTGTTGCACAAGGACGACACTTTCTCCATCAGTGAGTAAAAGGTGACAGGATGATAATCAGCGAAGGTGAAACCAGCCGACAGACAGTCTGTAATTCCAGTTTAATCCCTCGGCACATTATACAGGATGAAATTATACTAGCAGGCTAATGAGTGTGTCAATTAGTCACAATTGAAGTGAAATAGCTTTTGGGATGAAACAGTTCACTGTGGTGGAAACAGATCACATTATTCTGCTTCATAAAAAGGTTTTTATCTCATTTCTGTCATTTGGCTCAGTATCATATTCACAGCTCACTTCACCACATTCTTCACAGTGAGAGTAACAATGCATTAAGTCTTCTCTCACGACTATAATCTGTGTGATCTTTGTAATACTAAGGAAACCAAAGTGTTATTTTCATTTTCACGCAGCCCATATGGTAACAATGTTGACGTATACAACAATGCTGACCCTGATACATCACGTGTAGCAGAAACATCATCACACAGCTGAGCTCTACTTTCTAACACACAGTAAATCAACTTCTTTAGCTACTTTATCTTGAATTACATGCGGTATCAAGCCTAAATACTTTTTCTGTGTACCGACCAAAACGTGTCTGTACTATCGAGTATGAAAAAAGCGCCGAGCATCATAAGTTAGCACTGAATGCTTGGTCAGATTACTAATTTGGTCATGACACACATTTCCTGATCTGAAGTTACTTAACACTGATGCACTGAGCAGTTGTTCAAGACAAATGTCATTATATTTATGAGGGAAATTATTTATTATTTGATTTTTTGCTTTAGAGCAGCACTCAAGAAAGACATCAGAAAATGTTCATTACAGTTTTTACGTTATTCATCTAAAGTGTTTGTCCTGACCACCTCAATGTGACATTAGACTACCTGAAATAACACAGACTGTAATACGTGGTTTGTGAAGTCCACTAGAGTCCATTAGAGTCTGTCTTATCAGCTTCATCTACACTTTTATGGTCTTCTGGCACCTTCAGTATTTCCAACCCGGATCAAAACCAGTAATCAATATTTCTCTGTGTTTACAGAGGTCATGATTCAGACATTATTCATGTGTAGCTTAAAGATTAACCTCTTTCCTCCGTTTGTTTCTGAATGAAATAAAGGAGATTAAGTTTTGGTTGTATTCCTAAATGAAAGCCAACTGCTTTATGGTTAATACAACAATGCAGTCTTTAGAAAATACTTAAGATAATCTACTATTTTTAAGGCTGACAACGTTTTGCATTCAAAAACTATACATACCTGCACACTGTAATTTCTCCCTGGTTAAATCCCCAAAAAGACAACTTATTTCTTTCAGTTCTTCATTTCTGATCTTGAAGGTGAAATGCTGAATATGAGGAAAAAGAGGGTTTTTTTCTCTCTTTAACTTCCCCCTCTGCTCACTGCCGTTTTTTTACACAGCGGAAGGGTTTTATCTTTGCCAGAGACAGGTAACGCCTTCAGTACATGAACAAACTTTGGCCTCAGCGTCAATGATCGATAAGGAGAACAGAATGGATGACAAGCTGGTATTCAGTCGTACTAACAGCTAATTCAATGTCTCTAAACAGAACAAAAAGATCCCGTTTAAAAAAAGGGGAGTTGACTGCTTATCAGAAAAGCATAACAAGCCAAAAGACCTGCACAACAAAGCCTGATATGTCCTCATAATCCACTGAACCAGTTCAAACAGTTCAACAGTGCAATTTTGAATCCAGATTGGAGGAATTATTACAGTTTAACTTTCAAAAGTGTGTCTGCTTAGTCTGAAGATACAAAAACAACCTTCCCAGACAACTACCTGCTTCTACAGGATAAGTCACTGACTTGTACCACAACATGACCATGACCACAACTGTGATAACCCTTATCACGCATATTTCTGTGCATCAGTGCCTCGGTGCTCCATGTCTCCCCATGTCCTATGAACATTCCTCCACATAGAAGAGACTGTTCTGCTTCTAGTTTAATGTTTAAACTGTTGTGTCATATCAGCATATCTATTTTTGCCGAGTCGATACTGATTCTGAAAATCTGAATAAACTTCCTTCTACAGCAGCTAATAAGACTCCATGTGACCAAACTAGCAGGTAAGCAACGTCGACATCTAGTCACTAAATGTAAGACAAACTAATATCTGAGCATTGAAAATGTAATCTTGGAAACACACGGTGAAAACTTATGAAACAGCACTGCATGACACAAAGCGAGCTAAGCCTACCTGTATGTCTATGGATACAGCAAACATAGCTGAAAACCTGATTTGCATGAGTTATTGCAGGCTCACCATCACTTAAACCACACTTTACAACCCTGCTGCCGCTGAACTGTAGGATCCATTCATACCAAGAATAATGATGCTTTACTGGACTTCCTTGTCATTTTTTAAGATCTGAAGTCTAAAATAGGCAACATGAACATCTGCTTAGTGGCTACGCTCCTCCCTGACAGGATAAAAACATGAGGCCGGTATAACAACACCGTGACCGAGGGTTACGGGGACTGAGACTGGCATCAACATTATTACTGATGCAATAAGCTGGCAGGTTTGACACTGATATACCATTAAAAAGACAACAAAATACATGTGCTTCCTGCTGTTTCCTTAAATAAAGCTCACCTCTCTATAGTCGTGTATTTTGAACAGAAGATGTCACGGTTCATTTCTGTATCCAACTTGAAGCTAATGAAATTCATTAATACTGTGAAAGGTCAATCTTGAGATTCTCTTACATTTCTTAGAATGGCAGCCTGTCTTAGTTGTAAAGTATTTTTTATTGGCTACAATTCACCACTTCTCTAAGTGAGAACCCCTCAGTATCAAGCCTGAGCTGATCTGACTGTGTTACAGCGAACTTAAACCTAATTTCATAACATTCTTCTTCCATCGATGAGCCAAAACCAAGCCGGGAGTCACCAGACATTTCTAATTTTGTATTAAGCAACAGGATTCATCATGTTGCCAACGATTTCTGAAATTCTTGAAGTCAAGACAAAACTGAATAAAACTTCTGGCTCACGTATTATATTCCTCTTAATTTACAGCCTATTAAAAGCAGACACGGTTTTAATATCACCGTGCAAGAGTGAAAAGAGGCGATTCATTCACATCATTAAAATAATCCTTTTGATTATGTGGCGACGCTCGGGAGAGAGTATGACAACTACTGGTTGAACTACTATCCTCCGGGTGTATTTGGCCTTTCTAAGATCTGAAACAGATTCTGAAGCACAGTTGAGGAGGCACACTCCACCTCTATAATTAGGTCTGCATGTTTGGAAAAGAACAGGAACTGAGAGTGCAATATCTGGGAATGCAGCTAAAACGTTAAGCTCAATCAATTTGATGAATGTTTTGTCTTGATTATTAACATGAATTATTCCTCTTATGATTTGTGGAACCAATTTTCTCATGACAGCATCAACAAGTACAATATTTGAACAGACTAAAACCTGTTTTGCACTGAAATGCAGTTTCAATCAATCTTTTTATTTTATTTTATGGTGATCTTCTGTTTTTAATCAACTCACTTTTCTATTCCATAATTCTACAAATAAATGTAATAAATTCCTGCACTCCCTCTCTCTCTCTCTCTCTCTCTCTCACACACACACACACTAGCACAGAGCTCTCTGATTGGCTGCAACAGGTTCTCAGATCATATCGCTCGCTCTGTCTCAGACGCCCGTGAGCCGTTACGTAACCATGACAGACATGGCACCATACACACACACACACACACACACACCACAGAAGGTACTAATGCATACATGGACTCTCGCTTATCTCAAATAACTAACCTAAGGCTCTGCTCTTCACAAGTATGTGAATGTCGGAGGTGCAGAGATGAAGTTTTGGACATAAACTACTGTTTTTGCCTCGAGGTTTCCTGCATATAATTAATTTATCACAAAGTATAACCTGACCTCTTTTACAAAGTTCATCTACTGGCTGTTCTAGCCTCACTTTTGGAATAATTTTAGGATTTAAACTTGACTTTTGGATGACTTGAACATTTTTAAAAAATTAAAACTTTGGTTAAGATTTATTTCCATCAGAGCACTACTGATACTCATTTGACAAAGATACAAATCTATAAAAAGTATCCTGTAAAACAGGATCATAGACATTGGGGAGAGATAACAGTCTAAAAACACTCATCATACATACATTTTTTTAAAAAAGGATGTTTTATGCTTATTATTCAATATAACTGATAGCTGACAATGATATGATGAGAAACACCGCAGACCGATGTAAAGGCTACAGCACATAAACATAAAGTTAGTATAATTGTTTTTAAACAAGTGTTGACCTACTTTCTTTTATGACTTTATTAGACTGTGACAATGGCGAGATGACAGGAAATGAGGGAAAGAGAGATATTCGATTAAGGACTGGATTGAAACCAGGGACATCGTGGTTCATGTTTGTCGTCTTAACCCCCGGGCCATACTTTTTGTAAACAGTGTATCTTGTTAGTCCACACCAGAGTATGTCTGTTCTAACTACTGATTAGGTCATTAGCATTAAAAATAAATAATCTAACAGCTTTTACAAGATCACAACACAAGTCGTGTTTTAACCAGTTGTGTTGTGTTATCAAGTCTCCCTAATAAAAAGCACAGCGGACGAGAAGTTCACTCATCACAGAGTTCAACTTCCACGTGTGAACATTACAGATTCTGTTGACACAGGGTCATTTATTTAGAATAATAAGATTGATAATACCACAGTAGTTATTAACTATTAACCACTTGTACAACATCACAGTATCTGTAAAAGCAATTTAATGTTCCTGTTGGTCCAGATAATGAGATGATTGCATCAGCATGTTAGTATTCCACATTATTACGGCCTCCGATCTACCAAGTACTACAGACCCCTCGTAGGCCTCACCTATTCATTTTCCTTAAACAAACAGGTGTTACCAAAGCTTGTTACCGTGGCAACCCCACTGTCAACATTTTCAATGGCAGATAATCTCATTGCCAATCAGTCAAAACCTTAAAGACAAACCTACCGATCTTCCATTCATAAGTCCGGTGTACAGCTACTAGCCTAGCGACGTCTCTCTGTGCGGTCCTCCGAGGGCTGATAAAAACATCCAAAGCCGCAGGGACAAAGAGCGAGCGAGGGACAGAGACGGGCAGAGAGAGAGACAAAGGGAAAGAAATTTAGAGACGAGAGCTGTTGCCAAGCAGGATGGAGCCCAGTACTGAGCAATGATACAGCACATACACACACACACACACACACCTCTTTCTTTCTTTGCGCACACCTACCTCAATAGGTGACACACCTCTACAGCCCTTGAAACACGAACCACCAGTTAAATTCACACACACACACACACTAAAACACACAATAAGATGAGCGCTGATAGAGAGGGATCCGTGAAATAGACCGGATCAACCTTTATTGTTACCAACAACAAAATTTTTTGAGTAAAGTGGGACCGCGTAATGAGTAAAAAGGGCAACAATTCAAATTGCCTGAAACTAATGTGGGACTGGTGGAGGTCAGTAACTCACTTCTGTCTCATTAGAAGCCTGCCTGACCAGACCAGCGGCTTCCCAGAACGGACAATCGATTGTGACTACTTCCCAGACATGAGGCTTGCCCTTTCTGGTGTACTTTCAGTCTCCCATGCCGCCGCTGCTTGTCTCCTTTCAAACATTCAAAACGTCACACAATCCTCGTGCAACAGTAAATTACAAAGAACAACACAACTCGTGGCAGCTGTCACGTTGTGAGCAGAAATCGTGTCGCGGACAAAGCAGCCTCTTTTTAATCATTTAACAGTCTGTCAAATCTGTTCTGTAGATATGGTGTAAAACACGACCGGCGAACAGCAGTGCGGTTTGAAAAAGGCCGAATGACTGTCATCACAGACACAAGCTGCTATCAAATGATGTACTTAAAGCCTGCAGCGTTATATAACTGTCACAACCCAAAAACGCTGCACTGCTCTCATTAACCGAGATCTTTGCACTTTGATTCTGATATCACCACTTGGTGCACAAACCACACAAGATATTAATAATTCAGGCAGCTTAGCATGTTTTTCCTTCCACGTCGTTACAGAGGCACATTCGATTATGTCCTACCGAGCAAATGCTTTAGGCTGTAGCTAGAAGATGAAGGGAATGGATTTGGTCTGCGAGGATCTGTTGGAAGTAAGAGGCACAGCACGGCCGCTGAGTCATAGTCCGACACAGTGCAGCTCTTTGCTGCTGTCTGTGCGCTAATTTGTGCAGGGAGGAAAATTACCAGAAGTTGACTTTGGAGGACAACACTTCTGGGAAGACGTGTGTTATGGGTACAGGAGTGTGCTCTGCAGAGACAGTTGTGGGTGAACTGAAGCCAAAACAGCGTCCAAGTAATCAGTGTCTTGTTCCTGTGCACTATAAATGTAGAAAAGCTGAGTAATACTACTCAAATCATGATTTATAGATATTTAGATATTAGTATTCTTGATATTTGCAGCCATAATTACATTGGATTGGCTGAACCAAGACAGCTTTAACAATCAAATTAGAGAAGAATGAAGCAGACTTATTAAACCTTAAAGTGTTTAAATCTGTTTTTGGTTCTTTATTGTTTCAAACTCTCAGCTGTATTAAAAGAAAATACTGTTCAGTGAGCATCTGTCAGCCTTTCAGATCTCTCAGACTCCCCCACTTCAAAGGCACCCTGTTAGATTGTGTCGATGACCCACTGACATTTAAATGAAAGGAAATATTAGCACAAACTTGTCCTGGCTTTTCTCATATGGACCAGTTGCAGCTGGACTAAATTACACTATTTTACAATGAGATGAAAATCTAATGCAGAAAAAAATAACATTTAAAAAGGTAGTAAAAGGAAACATCAAAAAATGAAACAAGCTTTGTAGTCGTTTTACGTCCCAGACTCCCTGTTTTCATCTCAACAACCCAGAAAAACATCATGACATGGCAAGAAAAACCATAAAAAGCAGGAAACCGGTTTGTATTGTGTCACAGCAATTTATTAAGTACACTTCAGCTCTATTTATTTTTTATGAGCTGCTCATTTAAAACATAATCTAGTACTGTATATCATCTGTAGTAGGAATCAGCGCTGCCTGAGGGTAGGGAAATGGAAGTACATATCACAAGATCATAACCAGGGGAGGGTTTAAATGTCAATAGCCCACAAACGACTTTTTATTAAAGTGCGACCGCCAGTATGACATCAAATTTACTCGACCTCAATCACAAGACAGACCTTGTTAGAGTACATCCACTGACTGGAGCGATTTCATAAAAAGTAAGTGCTAACGTCAACATCTGTCCTGGTCTGCAGAGGGAAGACTTGCACCACCAGCTACATTAACGACTGCTCAGCAGAATGGAAATAAAACTCAAGAGCCACAACAGCAACACTACGGTACCTAATCAGCTCAAATCACACACTGGTGCAGCAGAAAAGATGACAGATGAGGATGTGAGAGGAAACTATGAGAGGCAAGTGACGGTTCCAAAGATCACATCTTGTTTCTTTCAGTCTTATCTCTTCACACTGAAGCAAAAACCGTGCAGAGGGACAAATTGATGAGAATGATAAGGAAAAAAATAAAGAAACAAAAACATTTTTACCACCTTTTAGTAAAACGTGAAAGACAGTGAGAGACAGACTGCAACCTCTAGATTGCGTCACTCAGCCTTGGATGAGGACATCAACACAGGAAGTAAATCACAAAGGGGATAAACATCGTCCCACCCAAACACATACAAATCATTTTAAATGGATTTTTCTTACTCAAAGCAACTTCCAAGTGACAGACATACAAGGTTATCAACGATAACGACTTCAAGGTTTTCAGCAACCCGACAACAGAGGAAACCTTTCTGAAGTATTACTGCATAAACAAGACTAAGTCCAAACCTACAGTAGTGTATAACTGCACCGTGTACGGGTGTGGCCGATTTGTTACAGGGAGAGTCAGTGGTAGTGTCAATAATGTGAATTACTGGATATTAAATGTTCATCTGGAGGCTGCAGTGGAAATTATAAACTAAAGTTTTCACAGCATTGGGTGCAAATTCAAGAGGTTCATCTCCGCCCAGTTACTGCAGCTACAGCAAGCGCAACTGATAAAACAGCTACATGAGTCTCATGTTTTACCTGCAAGACTCATATTTAATTCTGTTGTTTATCGTTTGTGATGTGAGAGAAATAAAAATCTTGCATCCTGGTATCAGTTTCGTAATAAAATCCAAACGTACCGCGGAGCGTCTCTCCTGCCGGCTGCTGACAGCGCTGCCAGCCGGAGAGTCGATCACACTGGACGGCAGAGGAGGAGACGCAGAGATGCTGGTGCACGTCTGTTTAAACAGGAGTTTAACTGATTTCTCTGTATTTAACACCAGAGCTGAGAGTGTCAGAGCTCGGAGCAGGAAACAGTCGCTCTGCGCCACGCTGATCTCTGTTTCCATTAGTTATGTATTTAGGTCACTTAGAGACGAGACTATAAAAGTTTGCAGCCTGTTATGTTGTCACACATATCCAGGGGGATAATGTCAGTAAATGTGAGTAAAATACAGATTTTATCTCGTGTGAATGCGCCGCATGAAACTCAGATGAGTGGGAAGCGGTGGCGGCTGTTTCTTAACCACATGAGGTCTCCAGGTAATACTAGTCCCGTGCAAATAGGGTCATGTGTGGAAGCGCTGTAAACGCCCCCGACGACGTAATAGAAAACTGTTCATGCCAGTTCATTTTGAAAGAGCAACAGCAACTGGAGAAAATCTAGCACTCGGCCAGCCGAACGATGGTGTAACTTCATCACTAACTCACTCAGTCAGACAGTCAGTCATGAACAACCACATGCGCAGGGCTGGCCCCCCTGTTGTAGTAATAAATATGGTTGAAAAAATATTAGTCATGGAGGGAAAAAATAAACAAATGCAAACACAAACACGACCGCAAGAGTAGAACTACAGTAACGACAATAAGATGATTTCCAATTTTAGCACCTCAACTTCCACAATAATCACTTGATAACAAAGAACAAGATTTTGGAAGACTGTAAGCAAGTCAAGTCCTTTGTTGACAGATAAAAACAATATCTCGAGACCTGAGGAGTGTTTTCATAAAGGTGGCTCAGAAAAGCAGAGCTGATTGTGAAAAACCTTAAAATACCCAAATAAACAGAACCAGGATGAATCTGTTTCATAAACTCTGAGCTAATGTGAGCAGACTAAGTCTAGTCTGGTTTATTTCATGACTTCGAAACAAACACCAGAGACATCAAGTACTGATCACATTAATTCACAGCGAAGAAAACAGATATGTGGAGACGAAACTGTGACGTTTGCCGCCAGAAAGTGGCACACGAGGTTAGCGGTGAGTTGTCGATCTGGCAGTAAATGTACAGTACAGACAACAGTGTGTCAGTTAATAAATGCTGCAGCTTCTCAAGACAAAGAAAAACTAATGTCTCTAAACAGAAAAAGCAGAAATGTTTGGCTGCTGAGTCTCTCCCACGTTTCACTCAGCGCATCAACCCCCAACCGAGGAGCAACACTGATGTCAAGATATATTTGACATGAATTGCAAACTGTCTCGTGTTCATAGTGAGTGCAACATTTAAGAAAGGGGAACCTTCAAGGAGGAACTCTGAGGTGTTTTGGTTTGGCAGATTGATTGTAACACTGCTGAGGCTAGTCTGCCTCTGAGAATCCAAGGTAACTTAGGTCAGACTTATTCAAACCTCCTTTATGAATTTCCTGAAAAAAAGCCTTTCTGAAATAAGTCTAGTTCAACTGGAAATCTTCTTCTTTGAAACACCCCTCTGGTTTTCCAGATTACACTAAAGCCAGTCCAAGATTCAGCATTTTTGCAAAAGGTATCTCAAACTTAATCCCCTTGCAGAGGTCAATCCTAAAGAGTTCACCGAGTTCCTTTGTGTCTCTGCTTCTGACAGAAGTGATGAGTCTGTCCTCTTCATGTTCCTCCTCCTAGAACTCGTTTACTCGTGTAAACCCTCCGAGAATAAAACACACCGTCTCATTCAGAGGAAGACGCTGAGCACAGAGTCTCACGCACACACACGAGCTGCCATTCAGTGCGGTGTGAGTCAGCACGTTCCAGCAATACCTGCTAGAGGTAAAACCTGCTAGGATCATTCCTGCTGTCACACAGGTCTATAGATAGAAAGCCCTCTTAATATCTTGGATCGAAACTTATTTAACGTATCCACCCTTAATACAAACAAACACTGTGACACTGCTAATTAAATGCATATAAAACACACGCAGAAAGGCTGGTTTTGTGATCAATACTGTTCGCAACTATGTTGGCGTGTGACTGGTTCGGCTGGATATTTGCTTCTTGTCGAGGTGTGCTGATAGTCCTCCCAAAGAGGATTACTAAATATTTAGGTCTAGAATTTAACCTTTTGATTGTTTTAGCACTTCCGCAACAACAGAAGGATGTCATTATCAAGACGTGACACATTTTCATTTTATAAGCTATTTCGCAATCTACAATGACAAACTGTCTTTACATTCTTTCAGTCAGTTTGCGCAACAGTTTAACGCAGTTGTGTTCCCCATCGACAGATACTATAGGAACAGGAAACATGGAGAAACACAAAGCAAAACTAAAAACAAGAAGCAAACCAAGCTGACCAATCGTACTTCTTCCAGTCTGCACATGGTCCCCCTAAAGCCTTCAGACAGGCAATATTTATCTGTAGATTGAGTCAATAGTAAAGTTTCATGTACAAAACAAAAGCAGGGCTGCATCTATATTGGGTTTAAAAATTACCTCATACCTTACACCAAACATATCTTTAACAAATTGATCATTTCAGTTTATAGTTTTAAATTAGCAGAGTACTTCTTGGGATAATTAGAGAGCTGTAATTAAGTACTTGAAGAAACAAAGACAATAAAGAGCTGGTTATCCAGTCTGACAAATACCAGCAGGAAAAATTATAATAGATCAATATCTTTATTATTTTTCACCAATATTGTCCAATAATGAGAGTATGTTGATTTTATGGTGCATCTGCAAGCAGGCTTGTTCTCAGTTTGTCCCCACTGACCAACATGCACTCCCTAAGACCACGAGCCAATCAAAGCAAAGCAGACCAGGACAATGGCTCTCTATCAGACAGGCTCCTGATTGGATACTTGTTTCCCTGCAGCACGCTCTATCATAAATTATACACACAGTATTGTTTCTCTGTTGCTTGGATGGTTGCCTAGACTAGCGTTAGCTCAAACTTTGCCTTGTTCCCATGTGGCAACACACTGCAGATATAAGACGCACAAAAAGGAAAGATCAATTTTACGGTGTGAGCAGCGCCTTTATGGTAAATGCTTCACACAGTAACTGATTGTAGAGACACTATGGGGTTGAACAGGCAGCAAGACACGCTTTAAAAGGGAAATATACAGCGGTTTCCATATTCAAAAAACTACAACTCGGGTGAAAGACTTACTAATTTGTGTTTCTAATGGTGTTACTTTTCCTTTCATGTGCGTTCGTCTGGGCATCACTGCAACATTCCTCTCAGCTGTGTTGAAACTTGGCTTTTATGACACGCCTTGCAAAAGTTCTTTCCTGTTCCCTTAAATTTGACTGGAGAACTCAACAATACGTATTGCCTAATTGAAACTTTCACTTAAGGTGGTGAAAGAATGAATACTTCTCCAGATTTCACAGCCTCGCTCTGCTGTTTTGCAGGGAGGAAGACTGGTACCTCCACTGGTACATCGGTGTGATGCTCCCCTTTCAAATGGAGACCATCACTATAGCAACTAACTAAGGGGGTAATTAAGGCACCTTGGGGAGGAAGACACACAACAAAATGACAACAGCTGTAATTCCACAGAGACTGTCTGGTATCTCATGTAATGTAGCAATAAAATCAGCAGGTGTCTGCCTGCAGAGTGGAAACCTCATGATTTCACACCTCATCAATAAAAAAAAAAGTGAACTTTCTCTAAGACCAGAACAAATTTAAAATCCATCCCAATATCTTTAAATGTTGTTCAAATTATGTTTTATATTATACATTAAATACTTTTTATTAGGTGATAAAATCTATATTTTTGAAGTAGAATAACACACCGCACACATTTTCATTCGTACTATCTAGGGCTGCAACAAAATCTTTTTTTTTTAGATTTTTAAATTAATCAATACATCCTTTAGCCTCTAAATTGAAAAAATAATGATAATTTACAAAAACAACCAAAGGTTAGCAAAATTTAGTTTGTCTTACCTGCAATCAAAAGTAACAAAATATTCAAATTTCTCAGAGAAAATATTCCTCCTATTTAGATGCTATAACAAGTAAATGTTTTTCATTCAAATCATCAATCGCTTATGAAAATTGTCACTAATTATGTTTCAACCAGTCAACTGTCTCAATAACTAATTGTTTTGGTACAAGTGAAACTGTGTTTTGGTTTATATATGAAAAAATACAAAGAACCAAGTCTACAGGTCAACTTCAAGTGCAGCACTGTGCTGAGCCGAAACACTCATCATATTTTCAGTTCTGCGATTTTTGTTACTGATTTGTCAACATAAAATAAACATTAAATGTCCTGTTAAAGTGTCTCAATGTCTCAGTATCAGTTCTTTAATCATTCACCAAAGATTTATCTGCATTATTGTTATGTGTTATTGTAATGCACTGTTCTCAAATGCTAGTCAAAACAACAGGATGCTGGTATGTATCTAAACAGACTCTCAATCTTAGCATAAGCATTCCTTTTAAGGCATCATCATCATCGTCATCATTGAACTGACGCAGCAGGACAGTCTCTGCCTCTGAAGGGTCAGTCTATCAGGGAGAGCTGCTGTGTCACTGCAGACCTTGGTGTCAGTGACCTACAGTACACCAACCTTAAAAAAAACAGCTTTGTTTAGTCTTTCCTGAGAGTCAGATGTAGATGTAGACGTTGATGAGGCAGTGAGAAGACAAACAGGCAGGGGAACATTCCCACTATTAGCTGGGGGCAATTAACCGCGATAGGAGATGACTTTAACCGACACTTTACACAAGATAAGTGCTCCTGGCAGTGGCCCAGATGTTTCTATACACATCTCTCTTATAGATGAGCTGACGGTCAACCACTTTCATACCAGAAAGCTTAACGTACTAATCCTGCTGTAATACATTTTTAAAAGCCCGATGACTAACAATAGTCACTCATCTGTCGAGCTGTGTATGATTAATAACATCTTCATGGAGAACTTGGACACGTCCAACTCGCTACATAAGTGCCAAAGAAGACCCATCCCAAATGCTGTGCTACCGTAAACTCTGTTTGCTTGCTAACATTAGCACATACAGTCTAGCAATTGCTCTAGCTTCCCAATTTTAAACTTAATTAACCTTGGCCAACAATTTCAGATGAGAGCAAGGTACTTAAATGAGGATTACTGCTTGTCTCTAATAACACACACCAAGCTGACAGCCTGAACTCTGGCAGGACCTCAGGAAGCTTTTTGACAGCTAGCATTAACATTAGCGGGCGGGCTAAAAAAAAAAAAGAAGGTGGCTAACTATGCTAGTTAGCCACCTTTCTTGTACACAAAAGACAAAGCAATATTTGCAACCGTAAAAACAAAGACAAAAACATAGGCAGAGCAGTACAATGTCTGGAAAAGTCCCGTCTTACCTCGGCGTAGTGTGCAGGGTGAAAGCTTTAGTCCAGAGAGATGAACAGGAATTTAGTGTGTAGCCTCGGTTTGACACAGAGACGGATGTCGCTGGCAGTGGGGGCGGGGCTAAAGGATGATAGACATGGTCCGAAGCCAATGGAGGGTAGAAAGAATAGAACAGAGAGTACTAACAACAAATCAGATTGGGGGCAAATTATGAGGAAATATGCAATAATACTTGTGTTTGACATGTTTTGCTTTCTTGTTTGTTATAGTTGTTGTTGTTGTTGTCGTTCTTCTTATTATTACTATTATTATTATTATTATTAGTTGTAGTAGTAGTAGTAAAGTAGCAAGTTACTGAACCAAAAATATAGATTCATATTAATTTATTATATATTTAATTTCTAAAGTAAATGTAAATACATACAAGCCTGGATTCATGAGTATGATCACATAACTCAGTTAGGGTTAATTTATCTCAACAGTATTTTGAAAACTGCTTTAGTTTATATATGTGAAAAAAAAACACAGAATCAAGTCTGCAGTTCAACTTAAAGTGCAGCGCTGTGCCGAGCTGAAACATTCATCATAGTTTCAGTCTGGCAACATTTACCAATTAGTCTAATGTCCTATTAAAGTGCCTCGATACCTCAATATCAGTTTCTTTATCAATAGAGCCAATCAGGTGCAATGCCCAGAGTGACTGATCAATAACAATACAAGTCAGAAGGTAGACAAGAATGGATCAGGGAGTGTTACAAGTCAGATTAGGACAACATAAAGTCAGGTGGGTTATGTAACTCAGGTAGCCACTAAACACCACACCCCGATGGTTTCATATTCATCTCCTGATTATCTCTTTAAGTAGATTAACTGAACATGATGAGAATGACTGGAATTCATGTCTTTGCACTGCATAGCTTTGTGAATGTTTCATGTCAGCAGTTGACAGTGACATTGGTAATTTGCACAGCTGTTAACTTTGTCACAGAAAAAGTTATATTCTTCATCCTCACTGCAGCTCCTGTAGCATAACATTTGGCCTTTGAATACCTGGTGTTCATTTCAAGCCCTGTTTATGAGACATCACCTAGCCAGAGTTTATTATCTGTTTCATCAATAATGTAGCTTGTCAGTCATTGATATGTTTGATGCAGCTGGCTACCGCTTTACAGAGCAACACAGGCATGACGACAAATTAGGCACGTGGTCTACACATTGGCAATATCTCAAATACACTCCCGGTCTGTCTTTGTCCTTGTGTCTGTAAGTTACTAAATTACTTTTTGTTGTGTTCATTAATCATTTCTGTATGAATAAATCTCCCTTTTGTTCCTTTCATCTTTTCATATATAAATTGTGATTCAGCTTTTATCAAATTTAATAAAGCTTTTTGATTTGTTGTTCTAAACACTCGCTGGCAGCTTGTACAGTAGCTCTTTAAAAGAATGGATGCATTTCTGGTTTATTTATGTGCAGAAAAAAAAGAGTAACTGGGTAATTTATCATGAGCAATAGTCCCAGACTGATTTATTAATAGATATCTCAACTAAGCGCAATGAGGATTTAGCATTAAAGGTGGAGACAATATAAGAAAGAATTCTCATAGAGCACCAATTTTAACTTTTTCCTGCCATTAACTGTACAGTTAAAACACAACTCTAACACATGACTGCACACAGAAAACTGTAATCTTCAGTAATGATTTGCTGTTTTTGTAGGCGGCATCAGACAGACCAGCAGTGTATTTCTTTTCCCACCGTTACATAATAACCATGATGGTGTGATGAGAAGAAAAGAAAAGAGAACAGAGGATAGGATGAGAAAAAAACTTTAGAGGAGGAGGGGAACAGGCGGAGAACAGCGGAGCAGAAGAGAAAATGGTCTCCATTCAGACTCACAGTGGGACACAGAGTCCTGCTTTTTCACAACAACACACAAAGGCATAGTCATATACTGTTCATGCATATGCTCACATAAGCATGCGTAATACACAAACATGCACACAAGGAATGTGTTAGTGGTGCTGTACACTTGCAAAATATTCCAACCAGGCTCAACAGAGTCAACATAATTACTGCCATTGTCTACACACACTGCCTAGTCAGTCAGAAAAAAAGATGTAAATGACACGCATTCTCGTTTTAATGCTTGAAAGATCAATGAAAAGAATGAAACAATAAAAAACTACATACCTGATGACAGAAAAAATGGCATGAACAACATTTTTTATGGGGAAAACAGCTGGTTAAACAGTTTTTCAGCCTGTAAGCATCAGTCTTTGCACCAGAATCAGTGGAATGATTTTAATAGTTTACTTCCTGTTTGCTGTGCCAAATTGCCTTTCAACATAAAATCAGCTCTACCCAAGGAAATGCTTTGATCTTTATCATAAAAATGCACCAGAAAACAGAACTTGTGTTGTTGCTCCTCTGCTGTCGGGCCTGTAATGCAGGTTCCACTGCTCACCACTAGATGGAGGTAAGAGATAGATTAACTGTACACCTGCGTGGTGGTCTGTTGACCACAGTCCCTAAACAATGTGGAAGTGAATCTGAATAACAGATATTTGTTAATGTCCTCTTATGGCTAAATATACATGTAGTGCTTTCTCATATAAACACACACTAAACACTTTAAAGAGCCTTTTGGTGAAAGGAATGAACAGTTAAACACACACACGCTAATAAAACATAATAGAATATAACTAAAAGCATGTTTACAGTATGAAATCGTAAAACCATAATGGAAATATAATTCATACTTGAAGTATATCAAATATGAGGGAAGTTTCCAGAACTTCCAACACTCTATGATGTGTAAATGTACATCATATTTACATATTTACAGATTGAGAGTTATAAAAGCTCTTCAATGAAATATTTACTTATTAGGCCTACTAATGTTTTATTAATGCTGATAATAATAATGTCGATTTTGTCAAGATAATTAAAACAATGGTACAAGAGGACAGGAACATAAGTGAGACTCATTGTGTGAGACAAATACATTTTTCTGATGTTTTTTAATGTGTTGAACCCATCTGGAAAATACTGTAAATGTAGGTCTTTAATACAAAGCCATTCAATGATGCTCCTTTCCCAGCAAAGCATCACCTATGAGATAGCGCCCCCTGGTGCTTATAGGGATTGAGTGTCTTGCTCAAAGAAACTTGAGCAGGGAGTAGGCTTTGATTCTCCCCTGAATAAAAGACGGTGTTTTAAACTAAACAAAGGCGATTAAGAGGTCTGGACCCAGGATACAGAACTGCTGAATGCCAATCTGAACTTTTTAATCAGATAATGAAGCCTTTTAAACCCAAGGTCATCTTAATATTCACACTTTTCCTTGTTTCATGGTCTTAAACATGATAGGATCACTCATGCACACACATGCACACATGCACACCAATACACATACATACGTTGCACACTGAGAAGCTCCAGGCGAGATCCAGCAGTACCAGCAGGAGGTCTATGATCTGATATCATTATATATAAGCCATCTTCTGTACCCCTCAGGGAGGCAGCAGTGGGTAGAAACTTGTTATTCCAGATAAAGCGGGTCACATGAGACTTATTTTACTTGCAGGGGACAAATTTCCTCTCTGACTCTCACACAGGGACTCAAAATAATCTGTTGAAGTTGACAACACTGCGGCAGAACTGTTACTTTCAATCTCTGAGGGAAAAAGCACAGATGTTCAGTCAACCCTAATCACACTGCGATAAGACGTGGAAATGATTAAAAATATGCAGTAATAATGAATGCAGGAGAGATGTAAATTACTCGAACGCCTTGTGAGACTTCTTTTAGTTTTAGGTACTACAAAATGACTGTGTGAGTGTCTTAGAAAATTGTAGAAAAATAAAGAAACATTTTAAAAAAACACAGGGAAAACTGCATGTCCCCTAAAGGTAAAATGTCACTAGTGTCCCCTGAATGTCCTCTGTTTGCTGGGAAAGAAAAAGGCAGCAAACAAACAGTGATATCCTCTCACTCACTTAGAATCTCCTAACATAATCTGAGAATTAATATGATTTTCTTAAATTAAAAGGCCAAATTGTACAACTGGACTGAGAAAAACTGACCTTCAAAACCCCTTAGATTTAATTTCTGGCTGCAATGAAATAAAGTTTCAGAAAATATCATTTCAGAAAATAATTGCACACAGAGGATGCTCCTAAATCTCCTAAAAAAAAAAGTGCAAAACAATGTACAGCAACAAAGAAAAAAGGGAGAGCAGATATCGTGTGAGAAATGTATCTGTCTCCTCATTTCAGCAGGCAGCACGTAGCAGTAGCTGCTGATGCAGCTTCATATCCACCAACACATACTGACTGCTTTCCAATTACTTCACTGAAGATAACTTGCAAGGACAGCGAATTTCTATTATCCTTTTTTTCCTCTCAGAAAAGCAGACTGGAAATTGTGCGCTCTATTATTCAGACTGGTTGGCAATAAAAGGCACATCAGGGTGTTTTTTCACAGATAATTAGTAAAATATGCTCATTGTTAAAGTGTATTTGCTGGCCGGTCAACCGGGTTTCCTCCCTCCAGCCTCCAGAAATTGAAGTGGTGTGAGGCGTCATGGTGCTACTGCCAGCACAGAGTTCATCACCTCATTTACAGTCACATTCCTGATTAAAGATTGGATGGCTGGTTGTTTCAGTGACTGGTTAGCTGGTTTAATCATTTAATTATTCACTCGAGGAAGCACGTAATGAAGATACAAATCCTGAAAACTCTCCTGCAAGACACGGAGGTTAGACTAATATATGAGAAAGAATTGTGTTGACTGAATGAGCAAACAACCCATTTTTAGCAGATTCTCCCTCTGTGTCAAAGCAAAATTGAAAAATTAGTGGCAGATGACTGGTTAATTGGCCAACAGTCTGCCATGCTGGCTGGCTGCCTGTCTGTCTGGTTTCTGATACAGAACACTGTGTCCACAGCACAGGGATGTCCAGAGCAGTATTACTGTAGATGACACATTTTGCACAGCTGCCCACCTTCAAAGGCAACACACATGAGGAAAAGTAGGTCTAGCTCTGGCCCCGCAACCACACTGACATCCAGACAAGCAGGAAGAATGAAAAATGAAATTAAGCAGTTAGTTTCATATTTACTTCTGCCTCCTTTTTTTCATCTTGTCTCATCTACGGTACTTCATCATTGCCCTTGTTTACAAAAAAGACACACAACAATCCCAAGAGAACAGGCTTAAACTTTTTGCATCTAGGTTTGACACCATTTCAGTTTTTATTACAAGGTACAATATAGTTCACACAGTGACTTGGTAACTTACGCTACAGGCTCTATTTTGATACATGAATTTCAATCTGGAACAATATGCATGTTTACCTATTAATGTGTGAGCAACATCTGACTGCTCACTGAAAAAGCTAACCTAAGATGATTTAGCTGGTAAGCTAACATCAAGTTAGCATGTTCGAAACCACAGCTAATGGTAGCATACTGAGCAGTTGAGGGTTACTTCATTCAAATGAGGGAATGTCACACTGATCTTATACAGTTGCTGTCGAATGGATGGAATAAAATTGCAGATGTGTGTGTTAGAGGGCAGGAGGTGTCTTCGATAGTGGGCCTAATGTCACCTGGACCTGACAATCGACAAAAAGCTACCAGCAAGGAGCAGATTACATTACCATTGCAGGATGGTTTTAAAACTGCTGATACTGGTGTTTCTCTTTACTCTGCTCTTGCAGTCTTTATCATAAAATTCAGCAAATACCTGAAATGCAAAGGTACAGTACATGATTGTGAACTGGCTAATCACTACCTTGTGTTATGTAAAGGGAGGGGCGGGCCTTAGTGAGGGTCAACATGGGTGCTGTTTGTGTAGCACTTAATTATTCAAAGAATGTCTTTTACCACTTTGTAATATGTATGGGGCAATGGATGGTCTGTTCATTAATGATTCAAAGATCTATTCTACTACCCCAAATTGCAATTTCCATGTTGAATTGGATCCTTAAAAGGCGTCTAGTCTGAGTGTAGAATTACAATGCACAGAACAGCAGCAAAATAACCTGATATGACATGGACTTCTGATGTAAATGTCATCTGGGATGTGCAAGATCACTGCAGGGGGATTTTGCCAAAATAGGCCTAATATAAGACATTTGGTCACAGTAGGAAAGGCACAGATATAAATGATATAATGAATGAAGACTGAATTGTATCAACTGATCTTTCTAATCTTTTAAATCCTTGTTGTTACAACATCTGTTGCTAGTTATCGCTTGTTATTGTGGCATCTTTCCTGTCTTTTCTGTCGATTTGATTCTGTCACCATTCTGTTTGTTTGCTAACCACACAAAGCCTCTCATTCTTTATTATCTCCAAAACAAACCATAAATATAAAATGCTTCTCTTCCTCTCCTCAAGAGGACATTCCTTGTGAAAGAGCCTCAAGACAGCAAGTGTTTGAAACGACAAATGTGAAACATTTTCATCTGGTCATGGGCTCAATTAGTAGTGTGACTCATAATAAAGATTATATAAAAGAGACACGTTGAGACAGGACACTTTGTGAGACACTAAATTGCAGGTGTTCAGCATTTCTGATGTGACTGAAGATGTACAGTCTATCAGATGTAATTCTGTGACTGCCACTGATCATTAGTCATGAATGATTTAAAGACCACATGATTTCAAATGCACCCCCTTCTGGTCACAGCAGTGTCTGTTTTAGAAATGTAAAATCAGTACCAGAGAATTTGAAAAATGTCAAGCGAGAAAAGTAAATGGAGAGAAATGGAAGACAACTGTTTTCTTTGATTTTTTTTCCTTTTGGACGGTTTATTGTTAAATGACAACTAAGGTCCCAGCACAGATTGGATTCAGGGTAGAGACCATTTTTAATTGCAACGTGATCAACTGAGCCAGAGGTTTTTTTCTAACCTCATACACTGTTAACTGCTGGTTACATTATTCATTTTAGAGACGTGTGGTTTTGTCTCTTTGACTAAGCTGTCACCAACTGAACATGTGTGCTAAATGCTGTTATTTTGACTGCCTTCCAGTATGTGTGAAATACCTTACCCTACCTGATGTCACTGTCAAGTAAAAATCTTTTACACTTGTCAGTTTTTCTAAAAAATATCTTTTAACTTGCTCACAATGTATTTTTACATCTATACATTTGGGTCTGAATGTGTCAGACAAGTCTGAATACTTTCCTCTCTTCATACAGAACCATGTCATAACTTAAGGTGAAACAGTGAAACCTGACAGTGATACATGACCGTTTAACATAGACATCATTATCTGTTTGCCTTTATGAGTCCTGCATTTCTTGCATTATTTCACAGTACAATCTCATTATTTACTTGCAAGTAACCACAACCAGTTTTAGACCATCTATAGTGCACATATCAGTAATAAAATCCAGATATCTAACTGGTCTAATTCTGTGTTCGCCGTTCGAGAGCTTCTGCACATAAATCATTCACAGGGTGTGATTCTGCCGCCGCAGACTGTATCGACATCTCGCACTGGATATGTGATGAGACTTCAATGCGATGGTGGTCACAATTTTACAAACAGCCACAACAGAGAAGAAGAATCAAGATCAGAGAGTAAACATGAATAGAAATGCTGCTGCATGAACATCGCAAGTGATGGAATCTAATTGTTTGTTAGACTGTATACATACAGTTGTGCTATTGAGTAAATTTGAATATGGTTATTATTAGAGATAGGGGATAAGTGGGAGTGGAGGAGGAAGTCCCACTCTGCTTTTTAGAATTAATAATGGAACAGCTGTTAATGGCTGGATGAGATGATGTGCCTGTCATTTATAATGCTGCAGAAAAACATTTTAACCCCTTAAATACACTGTATACAAACTTCATGATGTAGTTGTTGCACTTCATTACTGCCTATATACTGAATCACACTCATATAATGTATCTGGACAATCATATTAGGCACTAGATATGACAGTAGGGGAAGAAATATTCAGCCCACTCTCACCTCACGCATTACTGAATATGTTTAAACGTAAAGGACAATTAAAGGATATTAACAGCTACTTAAGGTTTAACAATTACCTGCTGACTGCATGTAAGGTGACAGAATAATAGTCAGCACTGTAAAGAAGGGTTGCGGAGGTATAATGTAGCTATTGAAAAAGACAAAAGGCAACAAAAGTTTGCAGACAACTGAGTGAAAATGATAAAAGTTAAAATGTACTGTATTTAAATGATTGTAATCATCAAGGGTTGCTTTCCCTATTCCACAGGAACAGAAGGTGGTACACAATGGGTGACAGACATCACTTTTTATAGACATTTAGATCAGCAAGACATACAGTTCTGTGGGTTCAAACAGTACTTGTCTGCACATGTTTTTGTTATAACAGACTATCATGTGGTTCCAGCTGAAGACATGAACCTGTATTCACAAATAAATGATTTCAGTCTTTAATCAGCAGTAGACTATTTTTATTTATAGGTTTTAATAACTGCATCAAGAAATGTGCTGTTAGAGGAATCATTTTTTCTTCTTTTTCTAGCTGATTTCTAGCTGATGTCATGAAAATATTGAAAAAAAAAAAAACATTTTGAAGGAAATATGCTGTTGCAGTTATATTTTAAAAAGCAGATCATCTTCCTGGAATGTATTGTTAGTTATTGCCAATATTCATACTGTGCTTTGGCAGTGGTGGATCTGATTATCTGATATCTGATATTGTGACCCTGCCAGTAAAGCCCTTTGAATTTGAAAAAAATAATTGAGAGAGAGAGAGAGAGACACTGGTAACACGACACTCATTGTACTGTGTTACCATGTGCACATGGAGTCAGGTGATGCTCTGACCTCCCACAACAGAAAGCAGCTGAATTAATTATGATGGGAATGGCTGTTCAAGGGAGATTCTTCTAATGCACAGATATACTGCACACAGACGTTTTAATGGATAACCACTTGTACCCGGTTGAGTTGGATGTTTAATTGAAAATAATATTGAATCTTCTTTGAATAACACATTAAAATACAATTTAACTCACAATAATGAAATGTATTGAATATTTTATTTAGTGCAATTTTATTTAGTATTATTTTATGTGGTCAATTAACCTTTTAAAGAGAAAAACAAGTTATGAACAATTATAAAAGCATTATGGAGACAGGGAATGCACATTGGCTCAGGCTACAAATGTGTAATATGGGCAAAAGATTAAAGGGACAGTACGAAAATTATTGGGGTGGGGAGGGGCGGCCGAATCTTAAATTTCATTTCTTAAGATGTGACACCCTTCCTAGCATTATTTATATTTCCCCCTTGACACTTAAAAAATGTAATACCCTCCCAGCAACATCTCAAAACAATGTAACTATGACAAATAGAACAAAGAGCGGTAGCAACAGAATTTTGCAGTTCAGCAGCAGCTAAATGCTAAATGACATCATTACATTATATGAGTTGAAAGGCAAAGGCCATCATAATGAGCGCAAAGTGTTTAGCAGAAACTATCATAACTGAGAGAGTCAGTTTACCTGTGTTTCCCAGAATACAATAGAAATGGTTTGAAACTAAGTGCTCAGTTTGAGTTTTAATGTCGGAAATTATTCATTATGAGTTTTTTCCCTTGGAGTGAGATGATAGAAAGTTGCAGTGAGAAGAAAACCAGGCTGGATTGGACCACTGACACCGACCCGCTAACCTTATCGGGTCCAGGCAGCCACAGCGCCCCTGCTGGCTGCTCCCTGAGGAGGACTGGAGCTCCAGCATCCTCTCCTTCTTCATCAGCAGCCTGGAGGACATGGAGTGGCCAAGTGGCAACCTCCAGTGCTTTAATGGTTTTTCACATCTGAACATATTCGAAAGATGTCAAAATGATTGTCTCACAATGTAAGAATATGAAAGCTATATATATGTACAACCTATCTGTAATGTACGAAATGGTCAATAAACAAACAAACAAACAAAAAACCTCTGGGGCTGAAAAATGAAGCCAATGCGGAAGTGCCAAAAACCTGCATTCTCTCTAATGGCCAGCAGGGGGGCGACTCCACTGGCTCCACTTAACCATTGCGTATAGGCGTAGCTGCTGCTATTTCATAGTGTGTTCTCAGTTCACTTAAGTTAATCGTAACGTTGTGGTCGCCTAAAAAAAGTCTTGTTCAGTGTTTGGTTGTAATAAAAGACCCATCAATGATCAATCGGATGATCAGTTTTTCCGGTGAGTACATTTTGTTTTAATGGTTTTAGGCCTGTTTTTCCCCATCGAAAATGAGCATTAGCATTATCACTGTTACCATAGCTTGTAAATGCATCGTGCTAACCAAGCTAGCAGCTAGCGCTACGGTCAGCTCCACCCTCTCATCCAAATATGGTCACTTCTGGCTCCAAAAATCAAACATGGCAACGGTTAAATCCGAGATGGCGATGGTCAAATTGCTACACTCGAGGCTTCAAAACAGCAGTTAGCAAACCAATGGGGACATACGGGACAGAGTGCACAGTAAACTCGGCAGCCACACATTCCTCTGTTTTGTGTCTTCAGGTTATGCTAGCCCATTGTTGCTAACTTTGGAGCTAACCCCTTTTACTTTTCCAGCATTTGGGGAAACAACAGACGTGACTTTTAAGCATTTATTAACTGACACACTGTAGTCTGTACTGTACATTTACTGCCAGACCGACAACTTACTACTAACCTTTTCCCCTGCCCCGCTCGCATCCACGGTCACTTCTCTGCCCCTCGCTCTTCCCAACACGCTACGCAAACATACTCCTTAACGGAGCCACGCTACCAATAGTTTCCCAGGCAACGACAGAGGTTGACTCACGTACAGCGCTGCACAGAGACTCCTAAACGCTATTGATATTAATGAATATCCATTCATTCGGATATCAAATATTAATTTATTTTTTTTGGCCTGGCGGGGGTTCTCGTTGTGTCTATTATTATTATGGAGAAACACAGATTCAGTAAACGTTGAGTACAGTTAGACCAGGCAGTCTCCATCAGGTTGGGCGAGTTCAAAGTTGTGAAAACAACGGGGGTGTTTTGAATACACCCCTGTTTTCACAGGTAATTTGTTAGTCTGTCCCTCCCGCCGCAGGAAATAATGGATTAATCCTAGAAAGCTGTTAATGTAGCACTTTTCTCCTTATGAAAGTAACACGGAGATTATTCGACCAATGAGAATTTAGTCAGACGAGAGCATATCGACCAACTAATCGACCAGTCGACCAGCAGACTACAGCCCTAGTATGCAACGATTTCTCTCATTAATCTGCTGATTATTTTCTCAGTTAATCATTTTGTCTATAAAATATCAAAAAATTGTGAACATTGCTCATCACAATATCCTGGAAACCTAAAGTGAGTCTTCAAATGTAAACCCAAAGACAAAGAAAAGCAGAAAGTCCTCACAATGGAAAAGGTGGATCTGGAGAATGATTTTGTGTGCATTTCCTAAAGTGTTGAACTATTCCTTTGAGGTTTTCTGCTTTCTGGTGAACATAAATTAAAATGCAGAAATGATCTCAGACTCCTCAAAATAATTGCTGGAGTAAAGATAAATACATGCTGTAGAGTTTATATAAAACATCTCTTCTGTCGTCTCCTGCAGATGTCTCAGGCTCACTTGGTTTAGGTGTCCAGCAGGATCATCAGGGCGGTGTCTCAGCTGGTCCTACAGCTGCTGCCTCCGGCCCTGAAGGTCCACCTGCAGCCCGAAGACGGATCCAAAGAGTCGGACTCTGATAGCAAGGAGGAGCTTCAGAGAGACAGCAGCAGGTGAGAGGAGACACATCCAACATGCCATCACATGTTAATGATAAAGGTTGTTTCCCACCTACACACATTTAACATCCAGCACTCGCTCTGTTCTCCACACTGACTGGTTACACTGGTGTTACTGGTTCCTCCAACCTTTCTATTTACTGGCTCCAGCAGAAAATCGTACTGCCATGTTATATTTAATCACACCACATGAAAATAACTGTGCATTTATTTGCTTTTATTTGTGAAGTTTGCATCAGATTGTAAATCCAGCTCTTCTTCTTAAAGGCTTTATACTTTAGGTTTCACAGAAATTATATTTATACTGAAAAGTTTATGTATGATTGTTTATTTTTTTCAGCCAAAGTAGTAGAAATTCAGAGAAATAGTTGGTGTTTTTCTTTCTTTTTTTTTCTTACATTACGCATGATGACATCTTATAAGGTCAGTTTCCCCAAAGTACACTGGGCAGTAGTAGGTAGTTGTGAGTCTGGGTAGTTGTCATAGAGTCAGCTGGTCTTTTTTTGCTTTCTTTTACTTTGCATTTTACCATTTTTCACAATAATTTTCAAACCAGCAAATATTCGTGTTTGAGAAACGTAAACGAAACAAAATGTAAATTTTTGGAATTTTCACTGAAAAATGACTTTGCGAGGTCAAGTTTAACAATTAGGAAAAATAACAATCATTGATGAGAAACTGAGTTGTGATGACAGGCGAATGAAGGTTTTTGTTAAAACTGAATAATTTACTATGCAGAACTAAGAAAAAAGTTTCATTATAACATGAAAAATGAATTATGAAATATGCTGCTGCAAACTGGTGCAAACAGTAAAAATTGTTTAGATTTTTACTTGAATATTGAAAGTTATATGGACCCCTGACTTTGTTAAAAAGCTGATTATCTTATGGTAATCCTAATGCTATGGTAATTTTATACCACTGAGCTCTGAGCTGCTGAGGTCAGTGTTTGAAGATCTTCTCCAGAAATATTTTGAAATCACTGAGGAAACTCTGGTTGAACTGTTGGGCAGTTCTGTCTCCTAGCCCTCAGTCAAGAGCATGCTGGGAGATGTAGTGAGGCAGCTGAACCAGGGTCTGTGTGTGCTCGTTGCCAGTGCCTGCCCTCCTCCTGCTCAGAGCCAGGACAGTCCACCTGCTACCAGAGGGTCACGTCTGTGGCCATCAGGTTTTTGGGGCTGGCAAGTGAGGCTTTGGCTGATGTGGTGGATGAAACGGCTTCTCAGGACGTAAACACCCTCCGGGAAAAAGTGACCGAGGAAGTGATGTCAACCATTGCCAACAGCATGGCCAGCTGTCAGGAGAGAAAAAGGGTGTCCAGGAGAATCCTGTGAGATCTCGCCTCCAAAATAACCAACCAGAGCTCAGGGGCTGCAGAGCTGGGGTCCTGCCCTCAACAACTGACTCCACAGGCTGGAGGTGCTGCCGTGGAGGTGGAGACGTTCAGCCTGAGTTCTGACAGTAATAATCAGTCAGGATGTCTTTATTCTGAGACTGATATTTGTGTGAAGCCTTACCCATTGCTTGTGTGCTCTGACAAGGTCAGCAGTGACCTGTCAGACTTTTATAGCACCTGTCTTCAGGTACTAAAGGGCCTTCTCGCCAAGTTATTGGCCTTGGTTTCCCCGAGGAGCTTCAGCCTAATGACCGGCACACACAGCGCTTCCCTGTCCACCTTGGACTTGATTGCCTCTGACATTTTGGACACTGTCATCAATGCTTTGAAGAAAATATGCCATAATGAGAAAACCAAGTTGTTGCAACAACACAAGAAGACGAGAGTAACTGAGGACCGAGTCAATTCTGCAGCTTTTGAGATAAAAGCCACCCTGCAGGAGAAACTGCGAGCGTTTTTCAGCTGCCACAAAGAAGCTGTGGAGGAAGTAAAGAAGGAGGAAATGCTAAAGGGCAAAGAGGACAGTGTCTACACTTCTGCTGGATCAAATTTACGCCTCAGCTCAACACTGAGCAGACTGGAGGTTCTGATCAGCCAGGACGAGCTGTCCAGCTTCTCCCAGCTGCTCATGAAGCATCTGAGTCTGTCCTGTGATCCCATCAGTCCTCCAATAATATACAGTGCCTAAAAATCTATCAAAAAATAATCATAAATAATAAATGCTGACATTGTGCACAGAAACCAGCAAGATGGTGAGGGAGGGTGTATTAAAACGATCAGTAAATGGAGTCTAGTGTCCTTTTGGAGGAGTGGCTGCATGATGTGTTTTCTGACTGCCACACATCATTGCTTTCCATAAACTGAATATAAATATCTCATAATATATAAGTGTATTTTAAATGCAGCTGCCCCTGTCTCATTATCATCATCTCATCATTATCAAGTCTTGGCTTCTAAGCAGTGCATAAAGAGCCCCGTTGGATCCTGCTCTCCTCAGAGCATCCATACACAGTATTTTTCTCAAGAAGTGTCCTAATATCTTGCAGTGGTGGCGACAGAGAGCTGCAGAAATGAGATCTCTCTCTCTCTCTCCCTCTCTCTCTCTCTCCTCCAGGGCTACATCCCGTTATCTGGGCGGAGAGAGAGAGAGAGAGAGAGGGCGAAAATATCCACCACACTGCTTCATAGTTGTCACCCACAGCTCCTCTGAGCAGGAACCGGCTATCTGGTGGTGTTGTCGAGACGTATTCTGAGGCGAAGAGGGGAGGATCCATCAGAACAAAGCGGAATCATTATAGATTTATTATACATACGGTGGAAAACGGGATTATATTTGCTTTTTTTGTGTGTGTGCAGTTTTTAGTCTCTGCTTCCTGCCTCTTCGTCTACTGTTGCACTACAGGAGCGCTTATTGTGGCTGAAGTGAGGATCCCCTCCTTTTGTGTTGCTCTGCAGTTGTTTATTCACAGTCCAACTTCTGCCTCCTGTTTCCCCCACAGAGGAGGTTTCATTTCAGTTTTTCTTGTTTCGGCCTAAACGGAATGAATGACAAAAACAAAGGAGGTTGATGTCCATAACTCTCCGACTCACCTCGTCTTCGCCTCGCCCAAGGAACGGAGACTCCATCTCCGGCAGAAGATGGAAAGCGGAGGCGGGACGGAGGGCTCGGACAGCGGGCAGGCGCAGCACGCGGTGGCCGGGCAGCAGCAACAAAACCCCCGGCCTGAAACCGCGGAGCTGTCTGCGGTGCTATCAGCTCCGTCTCCGGGTGAGAAGAAGAAGATAAACCGGGCTCCGTCCCCGGCCAGACCGAAGGATGTACCCGGGTGGTCGCTCACGAAGATCCGTGGAGGGATTGGGACCCCGACCCTGAGCGTAAAGCCGGGAGCTATCCACCTGGGTAGCCGCATTTCCAGGCGAAGTCCCGTAGGAAGCCTCAGTGGAAAGGACGGTAAAGCGGAAAAGAGCGGTGGTGGAAAACCGGCAGGGAAATCCTCCTTCTCCGCCGCAGCGTTGGCCAAGACCTCGGCGGCCAAGGGGGCCAAAGGCACCGGAGGGCGGAGGAAGGTGTCGGACGCCAGCATAGGATCGGATGATTTATCCAAGGACTCTGGCTGCGCCCCCGGGAAGCTCTCCCCCACCGACAGCAGCTCCGAGCTGTCGGACTGCGCCTCTGAGGAAAACAAGCTCTCCACGGACGCTGTGAGCAGCGACGCCGAGTCGAGGAGCAGCCGAGGCGGCGGACTGGACGGAGACAACCCGCTCAGGAATGGCGCGTCGGCGGATAGAGCTAACCAACAAGCCGCTGCTAAATCCAGCAGCTCCTTCGCGGAGAAAGACCGGCTCTCCTTGGGTGTGGAGACCGGGGAAGGGAGCATCTCCCCCGGAGAGGAGCGCTCCGTCACCTCATTTGACAGCAGGGTGCCTGCCAGCACGTCCCTGGCTTTCTCAGACCTCACAGATGAGTTTATGGACGGGATGCATGAGGAGTTTGTCAGGGAAATAGAAGAGCTGAGATCAGAGAATGATTACCTCAAAGTAAGTCAAATGTCTTTTATTCATTGTCCATAAATAATGTGTGGATTTGAATTTCTTATAAGTTGCTTATCTTAGCATTTCCCAAGGTTTTTAAATCATTTTGTACCAAGGGCCCCATGGGAGAGGATTTAAATGACAGAGAACAAAAAATAATACACTTAGTTCTATTATCTTTGCTCATATCTCCTCAAGCCATTTTGCTTTCAAAACAAGATCCTCTTAAGGATCCACATACAATCAAAACACTATCTCTCAGAATCATGGATGTTTTATTATGAAGTCTGTTGGGTTTATTTACCAGTTCACTCTAGACTTGTTTTCTGGTGTGTAGGGATGCATTTGGATGCCATCCAAGGCTACTCACTACAAGGATGATGATGATGTTATGAATAGTCAGCACCCTCAATAACACATGAGCAAAACATGCAGCCTTGTAGCCACAGATTGCATGCTTTATATATGAAAGCAGAGTAGTCTAAAAAATTGTAAAGCTGGAGTCAAATGTAAGTTTTTGGACAGATTGTGGCCCTTGATTCTGCCTTGCTGCCATGGTTTTTGCCAAGATGTTTGATCAGCATTGGTTTAATGGGGAGTTTAAGTATCCTGTGATTGATTAGATACTGTTTCAGTGTCTTCATCATCTTGACAAGAGTAGAGAAAACTCCAAATTCATGTACATTCGTGCATTAAGGGTATTTCTGTCATGAGTCAGATGTTTTCAGAAAACTCAAATGTAGGTGTTGGCAACATCATACTGAAATGTTGTTGTTCTGTCTGTAGTCTACAAGACACACAAGAGTAGTAATGTTATATACAGGCTGAGCTGACAGCAGCCATATGAAGCTTCCAGCCACCAACACCAAAACATCAGCACTCCAGCTGTTAAAAGAAATAAAACAACCTCATCAGTTTGGTACTAAAGACGTCTCTCAGCTGCCTCCACATGTCTGCAGGCAGTGAAAAGTAATATATGTGGATCCACCAGTCAAGCTGATCCGTCCTGCACTGAGAGTGATTGATTAGAGAAAGGATCAATTACATTAGCATGTCCCTAAGCACTAACTGGCGGTGACCAGACAAGCCAATAATTGTAAGAGCCCGATCGAGGAGGGTGATTGATCAACAGCACTTGGCTGAACAGGAGCAGCACCTCGTCTTTTCCCTGGTAGTTGTACAACACTGTTGGAGAATTTTGAATCTCGGTTTAGTTTGTTGATCTGACCTTTACTCTGCAAATGGAGTCACACAGTTGATGGGTTTTTTATTGATCACTGTGGTGATTCACTTTGTTTTAACGCACCTGCAGCTCCTGTGAAGACCAGCTTTCCACCGTTCTGAAAATAAAATGAATATTATGAGGATATAATTCACTATATTATTACTTTTAATTATAACAGCCAGCAAAATAATTGGGATTGTTGCTTCATGTTGTTATTTAGGCCCAATTTGCCTCCAACTTTTCGAATGTAGGGCTCTGCTGCTTCTCCTATATCACCGAATATCTTTTTATTTTGCACATTTGCAAAAACATGAACATGGTAATGAGGGGAATAGTGATCAACATCTTACAGCCACATCCATTGATAATGAGAATAATCATCAGTTGCAGCCTGAGCTGTGATTATATGTGCCTTCCCTCTAAAATCTTTAGCTATTGATAATGGATTTTTCTTCTTTTCTCAATCTCTTGTGTAGCGATGGTCACTGAGTATGTGTGTGTGTGTGTGTGACTTAATATGGGACAGCGTGTAACAGAGCTACCTTATTGGACCACCCCAAAGCCTCTTGGGAGGCCTTGTAGTGATGTGAGTCTGGTTGTGTGTGTTGTTGCAGCTGTGAGGAACACCTGGTTAGTAATCAGAAGATCAAAACAACACGTCGCCGAGGTGTCAGACTCTCCTTCAATCTCTCTGTGTTTTTGTAGATGCGGCATCAAATTCTCACCCATTAATTCCTTCTCTGTAATTCTCCCCTCGCTGCTCATCCGTTTCTGTCTTTTAGTACATACTTACTGCCTCTTGGCTGTCTTCCACTATAGGTTCATGTACAGCTTGTTGTTATGCCGACGGTTGTTAGAATCATCTCTAATTATAAATGTACCATAAGTGTACACTGTGTTTCTGTTAAGATCTGTTGTAGCTTTGACAGAACCAGACCTGCAGTCCTAACTTCCTCCTCGCTGTCTCCCTTCTCTCCTACAGCTGAAACATACTTATCGTTAGGCGACATCACAACACTGCCGGTCACTTCTAGCATCCACACACCTCGTTGAACTGGTTCTCACGCAACAGAAAGCTAATCAAGGGATTGAATTATCATTTAGGACCACATGCTGCTCTTTAACATGATAAACAGCATGTAGGTCTTTTACTGCAGGCCTGATGTTACATCTCACATTGAAATGAGGCGTTTTGGACTTAATTTTGAGGAATGTCTGTCCTGTGACTGCAATCTAAGCTAATAGTTGAGCTTCTGTGCTGGATGAGCTTGTGACTGTTTTATTGCTCTCACTGCTGTCCCTCAGGATTCAGAATATTTCACAGGAAGGACGTGCTTCAGTCGTAAACAGTTCATCGATATCGTTTAGACTCATTTTAGAGAGAAAATGGAAGTAAAAATAATCAGGTTCTTGGTTCAAAAACTAATTGTGCTGCACAGCGCTGTTACTGTTAATGACCAACAATGAAATCCTCAAAGCAAGTTTTCAATCGACCAATCGCGATATTGATCGCATCTATGAAGTTGTTAGTGAGGACCGTTATCACAGCAGACGTTTCTCTGAAATCTGACATCTGATTGGTTGATTCAATCTCCTGCCTGGCTGGTTGCTCACATAACAGAAACCATCTTCCCTGTTCTTCTTTAGTTAGATATGAAAAGCAGGTCAGTGGACCACCTCTCTCTCTCTCTCTCTCTCTCTCTCTCTCTCTCTCTCTCTCTCTCTCTCTCTCTCTCTCTCTCTCTCTCTCTCTCTCTCTCTCTCTCTCTCGCCATATTAACTTGTGATTCCCTCGTTTCATGTCCTCACATTCTCACTCTGCTGTCATTTCTCTCATGCTCTTTTTTTCCATCTCTTCCCCCTTTCCTTTTCCATTCCTTTGCCTTTATTTCCTTTTCTTCTTTTCCATTTTCCTTTCTTCTTTCTTTTTCCTTCTACTTCTTTTTGTGAATTTCTTTCTTTCTTTCTTTCTTTCTCCTCGTCTTTATTTTCCATTTTCCTCTTCTCCTTTCTTTTCTTGTCCTTCTTCCTCTTTACTTTTCTTATCTTTCATTGTCTTTTCTTTTCTTCCTTTTGAGTTACCCTCTTTTCATTCCTTGTGTTTTACATTGTTGTTGTTTTTTACCATTTACACTCCCTCCTTTTTTCCTTCTCTTTCCTTTTTGTTCCTTTCATTTCCTCTCTGCCTCTCTCCTCTGTATTGCAGATGTGTAGTGCAGTGGTCAGTGTCTTGCAGATTGCTTCTTGCTGCAGTCTATTTCAGCTCAATCAACAAATCTCTTTCACAAGAGTATACACACACACACACACACACACACACACACACACTCACACACACACACACACACACACACATCTTGCTGCATGTTGTAACACACACCTTACCTCAATTGTTAGCATGTTTATGATCCATATACTCACACACACACAAGCTGTTTATACTGGAGGCCAGTGGTTCTCAGACTTTTTCATATCAAGGACCCCTGGGAGTCCCTGGACCGCACTTTGAGAACCATTGCTCTAGGTTGTAGAAGCATAGACACACCCTACTCACAGTCACTCTTTGTCTTGATTTCTTATTACACACACACACACACACACACACACACATGGACACATCCCCAGAGCTCGTTGTTGCTACAGATGGAGCTCTGCAGAAGCTGACCCACATTCTCCACTGTAGTAAATTATGAGAGCACTACTACTACTACTACAGCCTCTTGTACTCCTTTTGCTTATTATGCTTGCATTTCATACACACACACACACACAACACACACAGTATACACTCTGAGAAACACACTGTGGTGTAACAACCCTCTTACTGTCCCATAAAGCCCAGTGACCCAGTCCTCTCGTAGTGGGTTGTGGTAAATTTCATTGCAGACACGAGCTGCACCTTAAATACAGTTGAGAGAGATGATGCAATTCATACTGGCAGGCTGAAATTAATAAATAATCTCTTCTTTAACAAGTCTAAAAGAGTAGTAGATAACAACGGGGCTGTGAATGAATCATATGCATGTACAAGATTATTTTTAAGTGTTATTTTTCCAATTCTGTTCCATACAAAAACGCACATTTCTATGTGTTCAGTGTAGGAATTTCCTTTCCTTTGCTCTTAACATGCTTTGCTGCAAAGACTCAATTTCCCTGCAGGGACTGTTAAGAGTTTCCCCTAAGGTAATCCAATAACCCGACCCTGACATTTGACCTCCTTTGTGCTACCTCCTGAGTGGCAGAGAGAGAGAAAGGAGAATCAATACAGTCTCATATTACTGTGTAGCTTATGAGTCCGTGTAGTTCTCTGTTTCTGATGACCCCTTTTATCAAACTTGAGAGAATATTACGTCGCAGCTCATTTTAAGAAGACGCTAATTGTTGTAATGGTTGTCTCGATAATGAGGATGATGAAGAGGAAGATGTAGCGGCTAATGAGCGAGTGATTGATGGGATGGATTACCTGACACAATTAACGGTAGATGAGTTTTTGATGATGATTATAATCTTGTATTTATGGTAAGGATGCTATAAGATGACTATTAAGCGTAAAAGGATTCCTTTATGACCCACATATGTGCAGAATACTGTCATCACGCTCCGAGTCTCTGCAGTACGTACAGTTAACAGCTCTTTCTCTGCAGGCTGCACCTGGCTCACAACGTTTCATGTTCCAATGACTGATACACTGTCTCTTCTTCACTGTCTCCAGGATGAGATGGAGGAGTTGAGGTCTGAGATGCTGGAGATGAGGGACATGTACATGGAAGAAGACGTCTACCAGCTGCAGGAACTACGGCAACAGCTGGAGCAGGTACATGTGTAGACAGAGCTCGGTCTTTTGTTCTATCTGAGCTTTCTTTGATCTCTTGTTCAGGAACTTTAAATGTATAACTCAGGCTGCAAATCTGGCAAATAAGATAGTCGGCAGTTGATCAAGCGGGCATTTGTCTTCTTTGATTTATGTGTTCGCTGTGCAGCCAAACAAACTCATATTGTTTGAATAAAGAAGTCAGTGAAACAAAGGCCTTTTTCCATCATACCATGATCTGGCATCTGGTGTCATGCTGCATAGTGCAAATATTTCCCCTCACAACAGGGCACAGTGGAAGAAGTTGGTTACCTTGCTGAGAAGTTAGTATGTGCAGCCTGTCGCCTGCAACTCTTCAGCTAACAGCTCACTGTGGCTGTTTCCTCTTATTCCATTATACCCTGAAATAATTCAGACTGATTTGCTGTTAAAAAATGCCAAAAATAACCTTGCTTTGTAGGCAGCTGGACTGTTTTTATGTGAAGCTGCTGCAGTAGGAAATGTTGGGTCTGCATTGGCAGAAACATAATACAGCTCTGTTTCTGAATCTGCAGAGTTTCAATTTAAGGTTGTTTGCATACGTTTTTGTCTCCTGCCTCTCGGGCTTTGTTTTATGTGTTTTTTTTTTGTTTTGGATTGTGTCTGTCTATATATATTTTATTTATTCTGTTGTATTGTAACGGCCGCCGCAGGGCGAATTCTCCTTGAAGGCACAATAAGCGAAGATGAAAACAAAGACAGACGACATGTAACATCATCTCCTGACCTCGCTTCTGTTTCTCAGGCAAACAAGACCTGCCGCATCCTGCAGTACCGGCTGAGGAAGGCAGAGCGGCGCTCCCTCCGCGTGGCCCAAACAGGGCAGGTGGACGGAGAACTGATACGAACGCTGGAGCAAGACGTCAAAGTAAGTGTTTGTGTATGTGTGTGTGTGTGTGTGTGTTTGAGAGAGACTGATTGAAATGAATAGACTACTCTGAAGCTGTGCCACAGTGTTTTCAGCAGCTGCAGATTAGCTGTGTGCATGCAAAAGATTCAGTATATTAAAGTATATAAGAAGCAGGATAGAGAAATTGAGATATCTGTAAGTCGGTTTATTGACGTCAAAGTTCCTGAAGTAGATTTATTTTCAAACGTAGTTGACTGGGACACAGTGAGCTGTCTTTAGTCTCTACTGTGAGCTAATTCAACCTCTGCTAAAAGCCTTTGTCCTGCAGAAATTGAAATATAAAGACATTCTCAATTAGACATTTTAATTCTTCAGTTTAGTTTTACGTAGATAAAGATCTGCTTGTACAAAAGCTCCTTTTTTCATTGAACATATTCTATAATGTACACGTACACGCACTAAAACCCACCTATGCTGATAATCTATTAAACATTACACACCTAATTTTGTGCAAAGTTTCTTTTCACTCCAAATTTGTTAAAATATTGAGTGAATTGAACAATAAACCCTGAATTTTGTATCACTCCAAACTGTGAGCTCCTTGTTTCATATCATTGCACTCCTAGTTAGCAAGCTAGCAAGCAGAAATATTCTGAACAGGAAAATCAGTCTGATGTGTTGGTGGTGATGTGACCAAAACATAACTAAAAATAACTTTTGCCTCATAGGACCTCAAATGTGTCTCCCAGAAGGTGTTATACATGCTACATTTTGTTTTGCATGATGCTTATGTGTTGCGAGACAGTTCTAGTGACCTGTTTTCTTCACAATATGGAAGTCACGAGACTGTGATGAGGTCAGGCTTCATCTTATTAGTTGAAGGAATTTCCCTGTTTTAAACACATATGGACTGATTATCACACTGACTTAGAGACACTGAACGCCTCATTAATCCTCAGCTAAAGATCACTTTCACAAACACACACAGATACAGTAAAGATCCGCTTTTTACAAGCGTCCTTCACAGAACTGTACGCGCACACACACACCAGTCACCTCAGGAATCCTTGATAAAGGTCAGTTACACACAAACACACCGAGCGCAGCGTAAAGCTACTGCATGTTTTTGTCACACTGACCCTGAACTGTGGATACACTCCGTCAAATTCACAGCGTTCCTCCAACATTTTCCATGTGATAGAAGATACAATGAGGCCTTTATAACTCAACAGAGAGAGAGAGAGCGAGTGTGTGTGTGAGAGAGAGACTGTGATGTCACTCTCTAAGGGCCCTCCGCCTGCTGTTGCTGTCTGTCTCTCTGCTGCTGTCTCACCATCTGGTTGTTTTTGGAAGAAGGAAGGAAAAAAAAAACGAGGGAAGGATGGAAGGAAGGAAGGAAGGAGGGAAAAGGATGAGGGTACATCCTGTGACTCTTGTGGGTGGGTGTTTAGACTGGAAAGGAAAAAAGGGGGATTGGTCAGTGTTTGAAAATTCAAATTAGCCAATGAGAGTGAGAGGATGAGGTGGGGGGGAGGGGGGGGGAGTCAGGGGAAAAAAAAGACTGAAAAGGAAAAAGAGAAACTTAGCAAAAATCAAAGACAGCAACAAATACAGAGGAGGGGAAGACAAGGAATTATTCAAGAAGGATTAGTTGCATTTAATAGAGTCGATTTGAATGGAGGTCTGACTTGAATTTAAATCTGTAATAGCCAATGGGAGCGTCGGGATAAAGAGTGTGAGAGTGAAGTCAGAGATGAGAAAGAGAGAGAGACAAAGCTTGAGAAAGAAAAAGAAAAAAAAAAAAAAAGCGAGTAAGCCAGCATCTGTTGGCTGCTTTAGCAAAGACGGATCATTAACACAGGAAACTTGGAAAAAATACACAGCTGGGAGACAAACCTGACCCCTCTCTGTGTCTCCCTCAACACATGGCTGATTGTCACCAGGGCCAAAGACTCAGACGCCAGGTCAAAATACACCACGCTGTCCCGTGTGTGTGTGTGTGTGTGTGTGTGTGCATGCATGTATTAAGCCCACGCTAAGCTTCTCTTTTACAAGCCTCTCACAGTCACTCCTGTGTTTATTCTGGTAGCATTATCATTAGCCTTGTGAAAACAGGCACTCCTGCCTCTGTGACTCAGCAGTGATTCAACTCTAGTGGAAAATAACTTTAACAGCAGTAGAAGAAAAAAAAAAAAAAGGACAAGGACTGTAAACGTTGAGCAGTCTGAATGCACTTAAACTCAAGTATCAATACTCAATATAAAAAACTGTAAAAGCTTTCTGACCTTCAACACAAAAGCAAGTGATAAAAACCTCAGATAATGCACTCAGTCACTGTAGTGTTTCTTAAAGTGTTAGTATGTAACATTCGCATAGACGGTCTACCACTGTTAAGAGTTGTGTCATGAGTTTATACTGTATGAAGCCTCATTATGTGCTGTATTACAACATAAAACTATCAATTCTAATTGAATCTAAACATTCATCTGAGACTCTTCTGCTTCTTCTAATGACACAGATTATAATAAAACAGATAAAAACTTGGCAGTTTTTTACAGTTATCAGGCGGTCCTCTCTAAAATATGTAAGCCAGCAGTGTCCAACACGGGGATGGGGACCCTGCCAAGGCTTCACAAGATGATAATTATCAGAGAAGGAAACTTAAACCTCTAAAATGACAGAAAACATCTCGTTGGTTTAACTTAAGCTGGAGAACACATGCAACCTGTGACAAGGGGTTTAGACAAGTAGACATTTCTTTGTATTCAGAGGTCACAAGCCAAAACAAGTCACAAGTAAGCACTTTAAAAGAATCTAATTTATTTAAACTAATTTTCACCTGAATTGTTTGTCCTCAAATACCCATAATGTCTTATTTCGTGCTGCCAGAAGATGCTGGACTCCTTTTGCAATGAGCACAGATCAGAAAATGCTTCATTTACTGCACATAGTGTTCATACTGTTTAAAGTGTTTACTCCAAAACTCTTTTTTTTTTACGCTACCAGACTCCGCCCTTGTTACATCAGACAAACCTTGGTTGATGATTTTTGGATATGACGAGATGTTTTAGGGATGTTTCCTTAGCGTTGGAAGTGCAGCTGGTGGACACGCCCAGTGAGCGTTGCACTTTATGGTCCAACTTGACCTTGACTCACTGAGCTGCTCTGCACTGAGCTGCTTTACAAAAGTAATTGGCTTAACTGCAGTTGATGCTTTAAGGCCCTGATTTGATGACTCACATGCACATGTATACAGATGACACAAAAACAAACACGTATGAACTCTCTCACACCCCCATCTCGTCCTCCTCCTCCGTCCCTCATTCTGCTCCTCTGTCCTCCTCTGGCTTTCTGTCCAACTGTTCATATGACCTTTAGCGCTCCTCCAGGGAGACGACGGGGGACTGTCAGAGTGTTAAAGAGAGATGGAGGGAAGACAGAACGAGAACTAAGAGAAATGGAGAAATAGGAAGATTGTGTGTTTGTCACATGACTATATCGTGACAAAAACATCTCTTTTTAATGTACATCACATGCTGTTATTTGTGCTGTTTCATAAAGTGTGTGTGCCAGCTTTAATGTGACTTTGTGCGGGTGTGTGTGCGGGTGTGTGTGTGGGTGTGTGTGTGTGTGTGTGTGTGTGTGGGTGTGTGGGTGTGTGTGTGTGTGTGTGGGTGGGTGTGTGTGTGTGTGTGTGTGTGCAGGGTTTTGGGGACCATAGAATCTCCATGAGAATTTCTGACATCATTTCCTGTCCCACTCACACACTGCTCTCATTCCCACAGGCTACAGACATCTGGACGCACACACACACACACACACAGATACAGAGGAAATAGTTGTTAGGATTCTCATGATGTCAGCTCAGTGGTACTTCACCATATTTCCAAAGAGAATTAGTTTTGTGTCGGACTTAAAGGGCTGATTGTAAACTTTCTGACACAGTTATGATGTCGACCAGGTGTTTTCATCCTGCAATATTAGAAGTATGTATTGAAACAAGTACGCAGTAAATGGAACTGCATTACAAAAAGACACATTTCTCTATTTTGAGCTAGTTGTATCCAGCAATTTAGGTAGTTTTGTTTTGAGATATGCACTGCTGACATTTCTGCCTTCACCCCAGTACAGTAGAGGTGAAAGCAATTCCATTTATCTCAATTTCAAACAAAATGATCTTTACATTTATTATATTGTTGTAATGACTATCTGCATTACAATTGGAGTGAACTGATCATTTGAAGTTATAGTCATCTGCTTGTTTGCTGTCTTACCAGATGTTAGAGGAGAAGCTGGATGTGCAGGATAGAGAGTGGTCCATGAACTGTTTAGCATAGCTTAGCGCAGACTGTAAGCAGCGTTGAACTTCATTGTGGTTGCCCATATAAGGAGAAACCACCACAGTGATGGCTGTAAACCAGGAACGGCTTTATAGAGTTATGTATAATATTTATGCTACATGCGGCACCTGTGTTCAGTTTGTGCCATATAGGTAATAGAAACATTATCTACTGATATGAAGTAGTCCAGTATCCAGTGGGCTCACAGTTAAATGTATCTCTCTCTGTGCATCTTCATTTATATTTCTGTCCTTCCTCTTCTCTGTTATCCTCCTCTGTTTTCTCACTTCTTTATTTTGTTCAGCTCAGTTCTGTCACGGTATGACTTCCTATGAGCTCATCCTCCCTCTCTCGCTCTCCCACAGACACACATTTGTACTGCTATACTTGTGCGTACCCTAATTGGCGTAATACATTAGCTAACCTGTAACGCTAACCCTTAACCATCGCAACACCCAAACCCTGAACTTAACCTAACCTAACCCACATCTAATTCTAAATTTAACCTTTTTAATCTTCAAGCAGCCCTTTGAAGAAGTGAGGATCAGTCAAATGTCTTAACTTTCCAAAAACGTCCTCACTCTCACACACTAAAACTGGTCTCCACAAGCACCAAAGCACACACACACAGTCGTTAGATTAGAGCTGGGAAGGAAGCGGTATCCGGTACTTTTATCTGACAAGGGCCAGCTCACAGCCCCATCTCCATATGTATGTACTGCGTGTGTGTGTGTGTGTGTGTGAGAGAGAGAGAGAAAGCTAAAATTGGATTCAGTTTAGTGGATGTACTGTATGAGCTCCAGGAAAGTGTTGCTCTTGCATCTCTCTCTCTCTCTCTATCACACACATACACACACATGCACACACACACACATCCCAACCTCCACTTATGCGCCACGTGTGATGCACACTGTAGGAAGTACAGTTTCCATGCCAGTGTCACACTTTACATCCCTGCTGCCAGTAGGAAATGTGGTTTCTCTGTGTGTGTGTGTGTGTCATGATGATGATGCGTTTACTTTTAGCTTCTCAGATGGGATACACTGCAGCCTGTCTCTGCTTTATACTATTGAAAATTGAATATGTTTGATTTTTGGATGTTTGGTTGCCCAAAACAAGCAATTTGAAGTCGTCGCCACATCCCCTGAGAGTCTGTCACGGCTATTTTCCACTATTAGGGTTTTTAAACGGTCGCGCTGAGCAATGCGGCGAGCAGTCGACTGGCATTGCCAAGATAAAATAAGTTGTTTACCTTCTGTTGGAAGTGTGCTGGTTTGCAGAAAATGCAGTAAGAGCCTGCTGTCTACATCTCTTCATCGAACATCTCTCACTGGCTGTTTCTGCTTCTACTATTCCTCTCTTCAGTATTTATAACTCATACGTGGACCAGACAGCTCCAAATACCTCCATATCTTGTTGTGTAGACCTGTTGTTATTGAAGGATAGCACCGCTATCAGCTCCGCTAATAAGGTGACACATTACATTTCCTATCACTTCTTCACAACAGAAGGTTTTTCCATTAACAGCGTGTCAAGCCAACAGATTATGTTTTGACAGTTCATTGACTGAATGATTAATTGAAAAGATAATCGATGGATAAATAGAACTAGAAATAATCATTATTTGCAGGCCCATCCACTACTACTGCAACTATTAATATTACAGCTATGATATCAAGTAAGTAACTTTATTTATGTAGCACCTTTCAAGAGCAGAGACGTCACAAAGTGGTTCACAGAGGAAATAAAGCGTAAACATACATACAGACAAAACACACTGACACAGAATAAATAGAAAAAATACACAAAGGCAAGTGTGAACAAATGGGTCTTGAGCTTTTTTTTTTAAAGGTGTCTCCTCTAGTTTTAAGCTCAGATGGAGGAACAACCAGCAAACCCTGATCAGACGACCTTAGAGACCTGCAGGTGTCACATGGCTTCAGTGGATCTCTAATGTAGGCAGGTGCCTGACCATGCAGAGCTCTACAGATGATCACAAGAACTTTGAATTGGATTCTGAATTTAATGGCGAGCCAGTGAAGAGCAATCACAGTCTGTGTCACATGAGACCTTTCGGAGGACCTGGTTAAGAGTTTAGCAGCAGCATTTTGGACCACTTGTAAACAATCCAGGGATGTTTTGCTGCGGCAGGTGAAAAATGAGTTATAATAGTCAAGTCAAGTAGTGTGTCTTCACACCTGGATGGAAGCCTGTGTGTGTGTGTGTGTATGAACGGACAGATTGACTGGATGATGGTTGGGGGATATTGGAGGTGAGAGGATGCCAAACAACATGCCAAGGATTGTGGGAATACATCACATTCTATCACCCCTGTCCCCTCTCACCCCCCCCCTCTCTCTCTCACCCTCTCTCTCTCTCTCTCTCTCTCTGTCTCTATCCAAAGATAGATGGATCACAGCCTGTACTGGAACAGCTGTCACGCCAGTGGCTCTCTCTCTCTTCCTCTCTTTCACACATAATGGTTTTATATATAGACATGAAGCAGATTACTTGTGATGTAACATCCTCTAAATGGGTGTTGAGAGGCCGGAGTGTTGGATGAATGTCAAAAAGGTCATCAGCATCAAAACTAAACATCAACACCAAAGTTACCTCTGAGGTATTCACAGTCTCCTCACAAACCCTCTGATTCTTTTGAGTAAGTCGTTAAAGTATATAAACTGTTCTCTTATTTTCGGAAGTATTTTATGACTCTCGAATGCACAAATCATAAATTGTGAGCATAAAAGCAGCTGCAGTAGCGATATGGAAATTTAGTTTGTACTTGTCCCCAACTATGGTTCTCTTACATCAGACATGTTTGATTGATACATGGTAAGAAGTGTTGTGGTTTGGTTCCAGGGCTGTAAAGCTGCTTCTTCTCGTCAAGAGTTCTGACAGCTTCACATTATAGCACGAATACAGCAGTGATGAAATGATGCAATACGAGGCTCCCGCAGGAAACTCACAGTGCAGATACACACTGAGAGAGATGACAAGCACAAATATGAACACCGATGCCTTGTTGGATTGTCACAGAACCAGAAATGTGTTTGTCGTCCAAGCTGTCATCCATTATTTTATATGCGGTATGAAGTTGTGTCAGCTATTTGCCTAACCAAGGTATTTCTAAAGCTAACAGCCGCTCTCTGGCTTGCACACATGCTGATCTGAGGGAAATATTAAATCTATGGAGGATGTTACAGAAGCAGTACTATATTTTTTATGGAAACCCCATTTTTTTTACAACCTTTTGCATTTATCTTGGCTGTGGTTACTGTATTTGTTACTTTGCAGATGCAAACTGCGCATGAAAAACAAAAGCTCATAAAATCTGATGGATTAGTCATAAAAAAGCTAACAAGCCAAACCCAAGAGATAAAAGTAAAAATATAGACTTAACACCTCGACCACATTTAACATTCAAATGTGATAGTAGTAGTTAAACTGATAGCAGTTAAATACTTTTGCTTGAGTGAAATTTTGTTTGTGATACTTTATCTTGTATTTTCGGGTTTCTCTGTCACTTGAGTAAAACAAATGAACACTCCTTTCTCCCCAGACATGTCTGGTTCATTATCTTGTGAAATATGACTGTGTTAGTTGTTCATTTGATATTGACTGAATGTGTTGCAACAAAAAAAATGAAGTCAAACATGTCCAATACGTAATGAAACCATATAGAGGCAGAGCAGCAGCCTATTTTGGTTTGTCAGCCGTTTTAGAACCACTGATGTGATTATGAAAGAGAGTTTTTTTTTTTTCAAAAACACTCCTTATCTGACAGTACAGCTATGAGCTGATTCTGCAATACTCTCCTCTATGATAAACTGAGAGGTTCAGCTAAACAGTAGGCAGTCGATAATTCCACAGAGAGCAGCACTTTGTAAGCACATTTCATAGCTCATTAAAAAACAGTATAGTCACCTCCAAGGTTGAGGCCTGTAAGAAGCTTTTCAGTCTCTGTCGTCGTTCCCCGACATGAAGCTACAGTCTGTGATTTGACAAACAACATGCAGGACTGAACCACTGAGGAGTGCTGTGGTGAATAAAACTGCAGATTAGAGGAGTGTCTCAGTCAGTATAAATGGTTATGTTCTTAGTTTACTTGACAACAGAGAAGCTAAACCACTGCGGGAAACTCTAAGATAGACAGACGAGTGAAAGGGCATCCATAAACAAAACTGTGGTTCCGACATGTATTCAGGAAATAAAATGTTAATGTTCCTGGTAAATTTGAAAAGAACAACACCATGACAAACTCACTCAAAATGCTTTCAGCCACAAATTACCTTTCAAAACAACAAAGGAGTCGTCTGGAGCTTGTTTTTTTGAAGTGGACAGAGCCAAAGTGGTGTAATAAATTGGTTTTGAGCAGAGTGGCTCTGTGGTCGTTACTGTCTCCTCACAGCAAGAAGGTCCTGATTTCAAACCCCATCGGGGCTGACTGAAGCCTTTCTTGAGTTTACATGTTTCCTCCCACACCAACAGACATGAATGTTTCAGTAGGTGTTAGAAGTACTTCTGCCATTGCCCTTGAGCAAGATTGTGGAGTGCAGTACTGTCACCGCCCACCGCTCCTAAACAGTAAGAACAGGTTGTATCTAGAGGATGAATTTCCTCGTGAGAATATAAAAAACAATGTATGCATGTTAAAGGAATTCTCTAATGTTTTGTGGAATATATCAGGTGTTGGATAAAGAAATCAGATAAAGTCATTTCATCTCTGTGTATTCAGTAGAGAGATTCGTCCAGGATGTGTTTAGCTTAACTTTGCACAAAGACTGAAAGCAGTGAGAAACTTATAGCCTCCATGAATGAAGAAAAATACACCTCCCACTATCTCCACATTGGTTTTCTGTGCTTTGTTACTTGTTAATCAGTAAACTACCCACCAATACATCCAAGAATTAGCTGTTTACACATGCTGCCAGAGTTTGCACTAAGCTCCTATATCATAGAGGTAGTTGGCAGCAGTACGGAGAGAGAGGGCGCTCTTGTAAACCACTGCCAGCTGACTTGGCAACAGGTTAACTTTTTCAACTTGATACCACGGCTAAGCCTTCTATTTTAAGCTAAAACCCACTCTGTTAAGCTAAGTGATGAGGTTAGAGTAAGTGGATAGGAGCCAACTGTAGGCAGGTTGTTGGTAGCATCGAATGTGGCCGATGTCAAAGAGCATCACCTGAAAACACGTTTAGGCACAGAGATGAAATTGACGTCCATCTTCTTGTTTAACTGTTTATTAAGGCAGTTATAATCAACATTAATGGACCACATGACTACTTGTATCTGAACAGGGTCACTTGTTGCGATGAAACATAACAGAATTATCACCGGACTCCGTTATTTAGCTCATTGTTTTGGTTTTTCAGCAGCCGACTTTACTGTTTTGGTTCACTCTCACCGCTCTCATCATTTTGTTTCCAGACACAGAAGGCAGCTGTTTGGAGCTAAAAGTTCTAACAACCCACTGTACATCACATTACCTCCCGGCACCAAATGGCAGACAGACAAAAGTTAATGACTAATTGACGAACACAGTGGAGTATTTAGCAGCTAAAGAGCCATTTAATTCCCACTGGAGTTGGTGGAGACCAAAACTGTGCTAAAATAAAAGAAAATATTGAACTTCAGAAATACGACTCCAAATGAATGCTCCATATAACTGCTGGGTACGTAAACAGTTTTCTAGTGAGTTCTTCATGTCAGCTTGTTCCCGCCCCCAAGTTGCCAAAGAAATCAGTTACAGGTTTAAGAAAACAAATGAGTATTTCTCAAAAACTTAGAGTATTGCTTAATTAAAGTGTAAATGTGTAACATGACAGATAATTTTTTGTATTCAGCATCATAGGTTTAATTTAAAAGCTTTATATACATTAAATAAATGAAAGAAATGAATGTAATATATGATTCTTTCGGTGTTTTGTTTCTGTGTTTATGTCGGCTCATCTTTCTCGACATACACACTTAAATGTGTGCCTCTATAGTTGTGAGGACCCTCAGTGACGCAGCCTCTTATCTTAACCACCACATGCTACGTACTGTCCAACCACAACCTTTACACTAACATTAACTGAAATCTAATTCTAACCTTGATCTAATGAAGCCTTTTGAAGAAGCAGGGACCAGGCAGAAAGCCCCTCAGTTTGATCCTACAAAGATAAGACACACACAACCCCCCACACACCACACACACACACGCACATACTCTCTCACACACGCATGTACACACACACACACACACTAAGCTGCTGTGTTTCCATAACGGTCATCTCTCTAACGACTTCCCTCCCTGTAGATTTTATCAAAGAGTTTTACATGTGTGCGCGTGTGTGTGCGTGTTTGCGTGTGTGTGTGTGTGTGTGTGTGTGTGTGTGTGTGTGTGTGTGTGTGTGTGTGTTGTGCAGCCTAATGCAGACAGGCTGGATAACAGGAGGAACAAGGCTCTGGTTGTTGAATGCAATCAAACACACAACCACGCACAGTGTACACGAAAGAGATCCTTTTGATGACTAACTGCCACTTGTTGAATGATACTGCTGTTTGCCCTGTGGCCAGTGTGTTTGTGTGTGTGTGTGTGTGTGTGTGTGTGTGTGTGTATTGTGTGTTTTGTTGTGTGTGAGTAAAGGAACAGTCAAGAAACCCTCACTCTCTCTGCCTCTAGGTTTGATGTTTTTTCCTTCTGTCCTTATTTCGTACTTTCTCTCTCACACACACACACACACACACACATACACACACACAATCTCCTTAACACATCCACACACATACACACACATTCACACAGTTTCTCACCAAGCTCTGCAGCACCCCGACTGAATGCTAATTAAATCCTATAGCTCTGTTGCTGGGTAAAACCACAGCTTCAATGGCATTAAATTCCTTCACGTTTCCTTTAACATAGAAGAACAATAAAGCATTTATCAGGAATCAAAGGCTGACAAAGGAGTGTTGAAGGGGAGGACATTATAGAAGTGAACAGAAGAGGAGGAGGAGGAGAAACAGAGGCCCATGTGTTGAAAACATCCCATTAATAAAAGCTGTTTTTTGTTTACGATATTGATGCACTGATCAAAATTAAGAGTTAATCAATCACCGTTTCTGTCCAAATCAATACACATAAAGCTCTGGGAGCTTTCAGCAAACACACATTAAGAACTGTGTGTTTTTAATACACGGATGCTGATGTACAGTGTGAAGCTATTGTTCTAAGGAAGCGGTCGATCTGCTTGAGAGAGAGACAGAGGGAGTAAATTGATATGCAAAAATGTCCTTTTGGTTGAAGAGGTAGTCGGTGAGATCCTTTTATCTCTTATTTCATCTCCATATTTACTACTCAGTGCTCACTGCTGTCGTGTTCCTGCACATCCCAGAGGTCGCCTGTCAATCAACAACATTTCATTTTCTGTTGATGAAATGTATTTACCAACCAAGAACTACAGCATCAGGCTGTGCAGGGATTTTAGTGAACTTTTGTGTGTATTTGGTGGCATATGCGCTGAAGGAAGATGACGTTACCATTTTTACTCCTGCCCACTAAGCTCTGATTGGTCATTTGTTTCACCAACCAGTTGAAATAACACATTGGAAATGCGGGTGGTTATTCAGTGATCTGGAACCAGGCCAATGAGTTGCATGCTACATGCTAACCCTGTAATTACAGTGTTGGTGCCTTCAGGTGCGGTTGTATTTACGATGTTCATGAGAAACGTCAAGACTTTTGAGTGGAAACTTACTCAGAATTCAGTCGTAGATCAATGCAAAAAACCCATTTTTTAAGAGGAAAAACTAATTTCGTTGTCAGCAGCTATCTAATTTCACCAATAAGCAACTGTGTTGTCACAACTTATAGCCAAATTGAGGGTCTTTGAGTGTAGTGTTGATGGACACTGTTACAATGTACAATGGAATACACAATATGTGTGAAGTGAATGAGCCGCTGCTGTACAGCTGTAAAACATTTCATAACAAAATCATTATAAAAGCATCTAGGCTGTGGTTTGAGGTTGAATTGAATGTGAAAGTAAGAGTTTGATTGATTAGGCATTGATAGAGTGCTATGCATTTATTTATTCAATACTAACTACAAAAATAGTACACTGTCAACATTAGGATGTAGAATAAACAATAGCATTACATTACAGAATTAGTAATACGAGTGTTTAGACCAACAAATGGAAAAGTTTTCATGAAATGGAATTTGGTTGGACCACTAATGATAGAGAGTAGCAATGTGAGATTTGGCTAAAACCATAGACTGTAAAAAATTATGGATGCAGTCACCGTGACACCACCCATTAGTTTGTGGACTGCCATGAGGTTAGTGATTTGAACGTCGCCATCTTTGATTTTTGGAGCCAGAAATAGCCATATTTAGAAATAGAGGGTGGAGCTGAACTTAGCGCTAGCTGCTAGCTTGGTTAGCACAGTGCATTTACAGTCTATGGTTAACTGTGATAATGCTAATGCTGATGCTAATTTTCACTTGTGCAAAACAGGCCTAAAACCATTAAAACTAAATGTACTCATCAGAAAAATGGGACAGCCAAGGGTCTATTAGTACAACCAAATGCTGAACAAGACTTTTTTAGATGATCAAAATGTTAAAATTAACTTTCATGAACAGAAAACACGCTGAAATAGCAGCAGCTACGCCTATATCTGGGGTTACGCCATGGTTACGTTATGTTACGATACGCTGCTTTATTGTCTATTTTACTCTAAATGGGACCATAATTTACAAAATGAACATCATGCTGTTTTTACCATGAACTCGTTAGGAAAGTGTTTACTGAGGTAATAAATCAAGTGAGAATTAGGGTCATTTTCTCATAGCCTTCTATACAAACAGACTTCTTTTTGCAACCAGTGAAGTCGCCCCCTGCTGGCCATTAGAGAGCATGCAGGTTTAAGGCACTTCCGCATTGGCTTCACTTTTCAGACCAGTAGCTACCCGCTTGGGTACAACTGAGAAATAAATGGAAAGAGATGCAGTGTGACAAAGAGACGAGGCACTGTAAGAGAAATGACAAGAGTACAAGAGGAACTATTAGGAACTATTGAAACAAGAGAGAAGCACAGGAGGTGTACAAAGAGGAGAAGAAATACACAGTCTACACACACAAACACACACATGAAAAAAATGAATTGGAGTGTGCATGGTGGAGCCCAGGGAGCCACTGGTTAGAGTGGGCAGTACAGTGGGGCATTGTGGGACTCAGCTGCACACTGGCGCTGGTTCAGACAAACACACATTCATACTCAGACATTCTGGCACACAGTAAATACACACATTTACAAATTGTGTTTGCAGAGATGCTGCAGATGAGCAGTGAGACACAAATTGTACAAGCGTGAACCAAACAGACACCAGACACACACAACAAAAAGAAACACATGCAGACAGCTACTCATATATAATCACAAACTATAAAAGTATTAATTATGCAGATGCAGTTAGAGAAATACAAATGATCACAGAGCTGCAGTTACTGTTCAGATTTACTCAGACTTCCCTCCACACTGAAAACAAAATATACTGTATTATATTGACATTGACCCATATTAAACCAATTTATATGCAAGTGTGATATTTGTATATCATACTTTCCATTACTGTTATTTATGCTGTTTTTAGCTATTAAATAAAAATGGACATTTTCATTTATGTTAGGTTCCTGCACCACATAGTTAAAGTCATTTCAGCACAGAAATTACCAAGTGATATCATAGGACATCTGAACTGACCGACCTTTCACCTTCTTTCCATATAGTCAAATGAAGGCAGCTGCCGAGCAGTACTACAAGAGGATTACATCATTTCTGAAGAGACCATAGGAAGTAAAATACAGAGTTCTTATTAGTAAAATGATTGTGAATAGTGAATAACTCCCATACACGCTAATTGTTAAAAGTCATAAAAGTAAGATAAAACTCTTAAATCATCAGATACTAAAGGCTCACTAAATTAAATCCTCATTGAAGTAAATGGTGTCTAAGTACATTTATGAGCTATTGAGTTATTGATTTAACACAGACGTTATTCTCTAAAATTGGATAGATCCATCTACTCAACTCCCGATAGGAATCATTAAAGTTTCATCTCATCAAATCTAATACAGTCTTTTAGGATAAAAGCCCTATTTAATTTCAATAGAGCTAACGCAATCAGTTTGAAGTAAAAATGAGACTTTATTAAGGCAAATGACTCCCTTTTATCTGCACTTAGCCTTTTATGTGACCCTTTTTAATAACCAAAAGACTCTGACTGAGCGTGATACAAATTAAAGCAGTTGTTGAACACCATTTTGTCCACTTAAGTTTTTTTTTTTTTTTTGGTTTATTTTCAGTGTTGGACATTAAATGCTGTTATGTGGTGCTTAACGAGTGAAATCATGTTATTTCATGTTAGCAGCGTTATTTCTTTGACATATTTTATGAAACACTGAGAATCATAACCATAACTGATTTTAACCACAATAAATGTTTTCCTTTGAGAAATACAACTGGCACCAGAATTTTCACAAATCATCACAGTGTATTCTGCTATAAATCGTTCACCATAATCAGCCAAAAGCTCCACAGGACAAAATATTGTCAGCTGTTGTTGCTGCAAACACATTATTTAAGAGTCCCTCAGCCCTGATTTAAATCTAACTGTATTTGTATTGCAAACTATTAACAAATGGACTGTTGTCACGGAAAAGAAAGTGATATTGCTTGTAATTCAGCATAAAAACAATGTTACTCGATCCCTTTGTAAGGCTGCCTGTTGCTGAATGAGTCGGAGACGGCCATCATTAAGACTCTGTATAAGAGGTTTTATGCAGTTTTCATTGCTGCCCTGTCCCTAGAAGTCCTCAGGCATTATTTCTGGAACAAAGACCTAATTTAAAATGTGAGACATTTTGAATCCACTGCTGCTCTAAAGACTATAATGAGGAACAGAAGTTACAGAGATGGACAATGTGGTTTAATATTGGCTCTCAGTGTGTGTTTTGTTTCCCCAAAATACAGCTGAGAACAGAACAGGTTTGACATTTGACATTGAACCTGAATCAAGAACAACATGTTCCTGTAACACACCTTCTTCATACCAGTATGATACTGTCTGTTATTTGGACAACAAAATGCTGCTTAAAGGTGCAGCGTGTAGAATTTAGAGGCATCTAGCAGAATGGACTTTGCAGAAATGGAATCTAATATTCATAAGTATGTTTTATTTAGTTTATAATCACCTGAAAATAAGAAGTGTTGTGTTTTTGTTACTGTAGAATGAGCCCTTTTATCTACATAGGGCGCAGGTCCTCTTCCACGGAGCCTGCCATGTTTCTACAGTAGCCCAGAATGGACAAACCAAACACTGGCTCTAGAGAGGGCTTTTTGTGTTTTTCGCGAGTTTCACAGCCACCATAGGTTCTCCTACACGCTTGGGGGGAGGGGAGGAGTATTCAGTTGGTTGCAATCAGCAACCTCACCGCTAGATGCCACTAAGTTCTACAAACTGCACCTTTAAACCTTTAATTCACTTTCATTGCACTATTACCAAAGTTGACCAAACAGTTAAACCAACTCTATTACCTAAACTAATTAAATCTGACTAAGTTGAACAGTATCACTAATACATTTCTGCATGAATTGCCCGAGTGTTTTACATTTGCCTCATAATAAAGTAATTCTGATCTTGAATATAACAACATAATACTTGAGTTTCACTAAACCATGATGCTTTTATGAGATGGGAGTTTGTGTGTCTTGTTGTGCTGTTTTCATATCAGACATCAGGGAGTTGACTTTGTCTTTGTTTGACTCTTTGATGTTAAAAACTTTTAATGAACAAATCCCCTCAGGGAGAAACTATCAGACTTTCATAAGATCACATTATGTATAAAACATCAGTTCCTGTTAGAGTGGTATTAATTATCTTTTTGGCGTTATTAGATTTTAAAAATGACCCCCCATGCACACTGGTTTGAACATGCAAAAAGTTCCTGCTGGTAGAGCCGACACACTTCACAGACTCAGCTAAAATAACCAGTGTTTAACTGGTCCTGTTTGCACTGGCAGCATTCCTAGAACATTTCTGTCGCCTCGAAATTAAACAAAATAGAGCCAAGATTCTGTCTCTCTTACCTTAACAGATATTAAAAGATAAAAAGTAATCTCCTGAGCAATATCCCATGATGACAGTTGAACGGTTAATGTAATCAGCACTGGCAAATTAAAATGTTACCTGCAAGAGTTACTCAAAACTTGGGATAACAGTTATGCTGCATTATTATTTTATCCATTTGTTTTGTTGTTTATTTGCTACCATGTGTCCCTGCTCACAGATTGTGGTTGTACCAGGCAGCTCTCAGTTATGAATTTCAGTAACTGTATGAATGTGAAGCAGAATGTGAATCAGGATGTTGCTCACTAATAGGAGGTGTCTCACATTTCTGTGGATGAATAAAGTCAAAATACTCTCTACCTTCCCTCCATCCCTCTCTCATTACCCTCTCAGGTGGCGAAAGACGTGTCCATCCGTCTCCACAGCCAGCTGGACAGCGGGGAGAAGAAGAGGAACCGTCTGGAGCAGGAGAACGAGGAGCTGAGGGTCAGACTGCAAGACCTGGAGGTCGCCAAACAGGTCCTGCAGCAGGAGATTGACAAGGTAGGATCAAAATATCCAAACTGTGCTGTATGGAAATTGATTCAGTAGTGCTAGTAGTTTGCTTTCTGAATGGTATAAATGCTGCTAATCTTTAACAGTAGGCCTACAACACATTTGCCCTACAGTTGAACCAGTTTCTAGTTTTTCCAGTTCACTGCTGTGCTATTTAGTAAATCTTGTTTTGCTGTAGAAGATTACTAGGGTCTAACTTCAGATTAAAGTGTCTGTTTGAGTTTGGACCTAACTGGAAATTTTGGCTAAACTTTGAGGTTTGGGCAGATCCTTATTTAGCCAGTTGTCCTTTTGGCCCTTTGAAGAAAACATTGTTTACTGTGCTCAGTTTACCTGGAAGCCTCGAGAGAGCTTGTCTCTGTTCTCATCTAGTGTTGACTTCATCTCTGCCTCTCTGCTGCCACTCCAGGGACTTTTTGCTTTATCAAGTGTAACCAATAAAGTGCCGTGATGAAAAAGAAAAAATACAGCTGAAGTGAAGATAAACAAAACAGAGCTGGCGTGACGCTCCTTTTGAAAGGGAAATAAATAAAAATAAATTGATGTCGCACCCAGATTCGCTCTGATCGGCACAAGATTGACCTCCTCGCCGGCCTCCCTCTGAGAAGTCTAATCTGAGTGAAAAACAGAAAATGAGGCTCTGTCTTTCCATCCTTGTCTTTCTCTCTCCCTCTCGCTTCTGCTTATTGTCTCTTTCACTCAGTGTCTGACGGGCCGATGGTCATGGCTTTGGCCCAGGACCAGGCTCCTGATGCGGGTCAGGGTTGGATGGATGACTGGGTCGCTGGCAGGGGATCTGGGTCTGTCTGCTCCATCTGGCTGGACTGTGTGTTCCCTCCATAAAATTGCCAGTTTGCTCTTTGTGGATGTCTAGGAGGGATGCTCAGTGCTTTTTATTACTCTATTACACAAGGCTGAGTTCACAGCAGTAGATCATACGCAGATGATTTGCTTAAGATAACTGGATTATTGGAGATGGACTGTGAGATCGATAGGCAGCTTGATGCAGGTGTTGGACCTGACTGTTGTTGTGATGAGTGATGTACGATTCAATTTTTGTTCCAACCCTCACCTGTGAACTTTGGATGGTGACTGAAAGAATGAGTTTCTTTGCTTTGGTCTGTAAAATTGATTTTTATGTTGTAGGGGGTCAAAATAGTCCAAATATTATTGGCTATATGTTTTGCTTTAAAGGAGCTGCTGGTTCCTTACTGTAAATAACCATTTAAAAGTTTTCTGTTCATGTTGTCCATGATGGTCCTCACCTTTTTATCAAAGAACTAATTGTTTTTAATGTAGCTGCTGATACTTCAGCCTGTTCTACCTTCCAGTCACCATGTTCTATGCAGAAAATGAACTGGTCTTCAACTTCAGATCATATGTATAACTTCTCACACTTTGCAACTTTATTCTGCAGAACTAGTAAGTCCAGCAGTCAGATAAATGTATTAAAGTAGGGTTACAACTACTATTCTGACAATTATTTCCTTGAAAACGACTACAACAATTATTCAATTATCAAAATTATTGAAGCTCTATATTAAAGTAAAGTGGTTTGTTGCACTATAAAGTCTCACAAAGATGAAACAAAGTGCTAACAGTATCATGCACCTTACAGTCCATGAGTACATATATTTAGTTATTTTCCCCTTCATATATCAGCCTGTTTACTGTCCAGATGACTGTATGCTGACGGGTTTCTGACTGTTTGCTGACTGTCTGACTAACATGGTTTCATAAGCTGTGTTTTGGTCTGTTGTGTTGAGTTATGCTAACTCTGCAGAGATGTGAATTCTTCACATTGTTGATATGATTCAGGGAAACTGTGTTTGTGTGTGTGCTCATCCACACAGGAATGTCTCACTCATCTGTGTCTGTGTCACCTTTGATTATATAAACAGGGAATTCAAGTACGAGTGAGACACTGAAAAAAAATGTAGACATCAGACGTACAGGAAACTCAAGATATATATCAATATATATATAGTAGATATACACAAGATAAAGCCAAAAATAAGTGTAAAAAAGAGAAGCATTTAACCACAAAGGCAGGACAACACACAGACAATGAAGGCTTTGGTGATTCACAGGTGTAAAGGAGGTTTGTGAATTATTGATTGTGTTGTGGTGGCGGCTGCAGGCTCCAGTCTGTACTGAGATCAATGTTCTTTAAAAAGCAGAGCTATGGCTAGACCTACAGTATATTGTGCTGCTGCTGGCCGTTGATACTTTACTGGGAACTGGAGAGGAATTATTCTCTTCAAACCTAACAGTGAAGCTTCATGCCCAAAAACAGAAAGAGAAACCTGTCCAACAATCTCAAATAGAAACACCATAAACAAAAAAATAATATTTTGACTAGAAATGTCAACCTACTTCTGCAGCGCTAATTCTGTAGATAAGAATATGTTTTGCTATTTACACATGCTAGCATATTGCTAACAAGCGCTCTGCAATAAATCTGCCTATGTTTATAAGCTGCTAGCCTAAACATTATCACTCAGTCACTTCAGTTGTAGCTAATATACTGCTATAACTATAAAGGGCTACAGTTCGCTGGCTCCATGTTAGCTCATTATTAGCACTATGTTAGCTACTTCTGTAGCCCAGTGTTTGGTGAGCGTATGCTAACATTAGCTGCATTTTACCACATTGTTTACTAGTTACAGTTAGTAATTACAGCAGTACTTTATATTACCAGGTAGTGTGAACTAAAGGTTAAAAATACAAACATTTATATTAATTATCAGCTGATTATTTTAACTAAAAATGATGTCACTGCTCACAGGCTGACAAAAAGGCTATTTGTTGACCGAGCTGCAAACACTGTTATCAGTCAGTATAGTAAAACTATTTTAACATTTATTTTTTTTAGCAAGATGTTATATATGTGATATATTTTTATAATTTTTTTGGTAATAGTGTTATTAATGCTGGTGTGACTGGACACTGAGAAGCACAAATTAAACAGAAATATACATTTTACAGCACTTTTGAGCGTCATTGTATAAAACACGTTTAGCAAGGGTTTGTAAGCTAAATGTTAGCCAAATGCTGACAGAAATGTTATTGTCTCAGATTTGACCACATGGCTAGTAATTTATGTTGTATGTAGGCTAAATGTAGTGTTAGCTATCTTCTGAAGCTATATGCTAGTATCATAAACTATCTGTTTTCTTTACATATTATCTGCTGGAGTATCTGTATATTAAGCTCACTGTTAGACCAACACACATATAAAAGCACACAAACACACACGTGTTTCTATTGTTTACCAGCCTGCGGGTAAACAACGCAATTAAGTCTAACTAGAAGAAGGGACATGTTCGTTCCTTCCCTCTCTTCTTAATTTTCTCTGTCCCATTATCCCATCCCTCCCTTACAGACTAACCACCTCCCCCTCTTCCATCCCTCCCCTGCTCGCTCCATCTCTTTCTCTCTATTTGTTATCACCTCCCATTCTTTCTCCCTCCTCTCACCTTCCCTCCCTTCTCTCTTGGTGCTCCCATAGAGACCCAGAGGAATGCTGATGCAGGGATTTCTTTATCCCGTCTCTCTCCTCTCTTTCAAAACCTCTCCTCTGTCCATCTCCCCCTCTTCCATACCAAAGCCCTTACTCCTTCTCTCTCTCTCATACCTCTCCATTTTTGTCTTTCCCCACCCCACCCTCCTCTCCTCTCTCTCTCTTCTCTTCTGCTGCCGTCTTCCCTTCCCTCTCCAAAGCCATCGATCCATTCCAGCTGTTTGACCTCTGAAGGAGACAAGGTCGGATTTGACGGAGGGAGGGAAGGGGAGGGGAGGGGAGTTATAGAAGGATGTAGGGAGTTAGGGAAGAAGAGAAAGAGAGATTCTCTGGAGGTTTATGAGAAATAGAGGGGAGGATGGATAGGGTGCGTCTTTTTCAGGTGTTTTGTCATCTGAAGGTGAGGAGGCTCGACTGGAGGAGAGGATTGATTGAAGGGATGGGTGGGGGAGATAATGAAGCGGGGTCTGATGTTTGGGGGATGTGAGGGATGGACTTAGAGTTTGAAGGCACATGAATTTCAGTGGTCTGTCATGAAAGAAGACAGAAACACTCGCAGACATGTTCAAGCCTGCCTTTGTTTACATCCTTTTTTCAACAACCAAAAGAGTAAACCAGCTTCTGAATCTGCAATTTTCCTCGTCTGTATTTGTTTCACTGCAGCTATTGTTTTTGTTCATTGTGGTTTCTGCCATTTTTTCGCTCTCCCTTGTTGTGGTTGTGCAATTCACAGTGTGTAGAGTCAATAGACAAAAAACAGCAGCTGCAGTGTGCGCCGGTGAATTTCAATGTGTTTGACTGTACTGTTGTAGGTGTAACTCTGTCTCGTGAATGGATAGACGGGGGAGTGGCGGGACAAAGAGGAGAGTAATGAGGGTCAGGTCATCATACTGTAAGCAGAATAAGTGAAAGACTTTGACCTTGTTAGGGTGGATGGATGTTGATCCTATGTGTTCCAGCTGCCATTAACTACTGATGATGTACTGTATTTTTCTTTTTGTTCTTTTTTTGCTCCAGTAAAAGAGTTGACACCATGCAAATGATCATTTCCTCATGCATTCCTGTTTCAATCTATAGCGAGCACAGGATATACATACAAAGACTGCGCTAACATCAGGATGTTTGCATGATGACATACATTATTTTGCTATATTTACACCTGTCTTTTGTGGAAGTTGTATTTTCTCTTACTTTGTTTAGGTACTTGTGTTTTCTCTTTCCTTCTATTTTTTTGTTGTTATGCACCACATCACCAGGGCAAACTCCTTGTTTGTGCAAACCTACTTAGCAATAAACCTGTTTGTGATTCTGAAGAACACTTCAAAAAGACGGAGGACAGACTGTATTACATTAACTGATGTTTTGGTAACAACATTTCATCTTCGAAGCTTAAAAATGTTTAGCTTATGTTTCCCTCTTAGTGCAACCCGATAAAATAACACAACTAGAATATTATTATTACTTTTTTTAAGATCTGACGATGGCACGATGTTGCACAGATGTCAGTAAAAAGTCCCTGCGTTATCTTTAAGTTATTACACTTGTCATGGTGTTCATGAGGAAGTCACTATAGTAGAGCCCTTCAGGTTTGGGCATGTAAGCTACACAATGGACAATCCGTAATTTATGTCTTTGGTTGATTTTGCTGCCCTGCATGAACTCCCGTCAGTTTTTAGATGCTCACATCGCAGCGAGCAAAACAAGCACAGCATGTTTCTGCTACGTTACCAGCTCGAATCTCGGTGGTCTTTTGTTCACGCACTGCAGTAGAAGTTGACCAAAAAAGGTTTCATTCCAGCTGTGACCACACTGCCTCAAGGTGACTAAACACAAAGGAGTAACAGAGAGATGGAGAGGTTAAAAGAAGGAGAAGTAGACAGATTGGTGGATGTGAAACAGAGGGATACAAAGCGTGCTGGTTGGTTGGTTGAACTTGAAGAATTCCTCTGAGAAAGAGAGAGAGAGAGAGAAATACAAAAGAGAGGCAGAAACAGGGGGAAAACAAAGAATGAAGCGAAGGCGAACAAAGGAGAGGAGAATGAAAAGAGAGAGAAAGAAATGATAGAGTATAGGACTGTAGAGAGAGAAAAGAGAGCAGTAGTGGAAAGGGAGACTGTACCATGTGGGGTCTTGGTAGGAGGGCTGGCAGTTGAGGAGATAACAGCTTTAATTGGAAAAAAATCCTCAGTGACTGGAGGGTGAAGGGAAAAATGCAGCATGTCACTCACTGGTTCTCAGTCTGTCTCTCCTCTGTCAGAACAGATTCTGTCTTTCTCTCATTGGTATATACATAAATGCTTGCTCTCTCTCTCTCCTCTCTGCGTGTGTTTAAATGACATGTTTCCCTTGAAGGTCATATAAGAGGTGTCTTTCTCTCTTTCTCTCCTTCTGTGTGTGTGTGTATCTCTCAACATGGTGATTTAAGATTAGTCCGTTGAGGATGATAAGGTCACTTTGTCTGCTTGGGCACATATACATATATAAAATAGACATTTTTATGCTCTCTCTCTCTCTTTCACACAATCTTCCCATAATGCAATTGCCAAGAACGCACTTGACTGTCTGGCTTTGTCCAAAAGAGAAGCCAACCTTCTCACCAGAAAAGAACGTTGATGTTAGACGAATCTATAATTCCTGTTAATGTTGAATGCCAGCGTTTTTTGAGATGAATCTTTCTCGTTAAGGTTTTAGGGAATGATTAGCGTTGCGACAAATACATTTTAGTCAGGGTATGGTCAAGGTTAGGCAGCTTAAACACATGGTGAAAGTTAAGGAAATGTCTCGGTTACTGTTATGAAAAAGTGAATCGCTCGTTAGACGTGAACTCCAGTCTCCGACACAAAAGTCGGATGCACAACACGCCCATTCATCAATCATCACCCCAACAGTCACACCTCTTTATACTCTGTATTACGATTTTTTTTTAAACCATCAAGGTTTTATATTTGTATAAAGTCTATTGAACGAGCTGGTGGGCTCAAGAAATGAGACATTAAAGTATATCGTGCGATGGGCGACACAACATGCCAGCAAGCCAGGGAAAGTGAAAACTTCTTCTGGTGTATGCGCTTGGTGAGCAACTTGAATTAATGCCATCTCTCCGTATTCAGTCCTACTAATAAACCCAATGGTCTGAAACCATTCCACACCATGCTACATACTGTATATTAACTTTCCACCAATCGACACAATGGTGTCCCAAATTTAAATTTACTGCTCCCTATAGTGTAAACCTTTGAGTATGGAGGGAATAGTGAAGGGAGGGAGCCTCTCTTGCTCCCATATTACCTTTCTCTTTCTCTTTCTTTTTTAAATGGTCTCTCTCTCTCTCTCTCTCTCTCACTCCCTCTCTCTCTCTCTCTCTCTCTCTCTCTCTCTCCCTGTTATTCCCCAGTTACTGCTGAAGGAAACTGTTCCCTGTTATTTCTGACTTTCAGGAAGTGCTGCCTATTGTTTGGAATGAGTTGAGGGATGTGGAACAAGGGTAGCCGGAGACTTTGCAGTGTGCATGTGTGTGTGTGTGTGTGTGTGTGTGTGTGTGTGTGTGTGTGTGTGTGTGTGTGTGTGTGTGTGTACTTTATAAAAACGAAGACAGGGCGTTCACTCCCGCGCACGTTAGGTTTTTATGTGTTTATTCCTGCATGCGTGCGTGCACAGTTTGCAGCATGCGTGTATTTTATATACATGTTAGCGTGACGTCCTTCAGCGTAGAGGAGAGCAACATAAATTCAGGGTTAATGGAAGGTCAGTGAGGCCTTAAACCAGGGTGTTTGTATTTAAGGTCTCAATTAACCTTTTGAACCAGCTGCTGTTTTTTGCTTGGTTTTCACTCCCTTTATTTGCAAGCGTAGCACAGTCACTACAAGTCTTAGCAAGTCACACCATATATTTTTAATTTCAGGAGAAGTTAAACTACCATAAGTCCATCAGTCTGACTCAAACAGTTAAAAAATGTCTTAACTCTGGTTAAAATATATTAGATGCAGGTTAACTGTGCTGTTTTAGTAGTGCAGTAGGACACTCTGCCTGCTGTATCCTGAATTAAACACAACTGAACTTAATGACCTTAACAAATGTGTTCCTGGTATTCTTATATCTGGATTACTTATATTTCCCTTCATGTCTTCACAAAGTTCATGAGCGAGGGTGCTGCAGAAAAAGAAAACGTTGCTCTCAGTGATACTTGTTAAATAAAGGTTTAAAATACACGTGCTGTGCTCGATTCCCGCCTTTAAAGATCTTAAATTGTACTTTTTGAAACCGGCAGGTAACCTGAAACACGGACAGGAATCTGAACAGTTGTCCCCCAAATGCTGCCTCCTCCACTGATGCAGTAAAACACCCTGAGTGGTGGGTGAGGAGAGGAGTAATAGCACCTTTATGTCATCCTACCTCACAGGGTTAGCAGTGATGTAATTGAGTAGCAATCATTCATTAGCCAGTTCAGGCTCTTCTGCAGCGAGCAGGTTCGTGACTCCCGTGTTATTTCCCCTGTGGTCCATCTTAGGTCTACATACAATGAAAGCTGTGTGTTGTCTGCGGGGACACAAGCGTTGTTAAATGGGTCAGAGCATCAAAGCAGCCCGGGTTTAAACTTAGCTTTAGCTTTATCTGGGTCAGAGTGATTGATTAGAGTGAAGATGGTCTTAGAAGAAGAGAGAAAGAAATCAGCCTCATAACACTCCCACTTCACACCAGAGACAGAGCTGCGGCAGAGAAAACAGTCAGATAAAAATAAGTTTTCTGTTTTGGGGGTTCGAGGGGAGGAATGATGAAGAACAGTGACTGTAGGAGGGAAAGAGAGAATGACAGACTGTGTTTACATGCAGAGAAACATTCCAGCAAGAAAATGTGTGCTGTTGTGATGTCAGTTTAAAACAAGTTTCATGTTTAGAGATGGAAATGAGGTTAATGGGGAGGAATGATATAAGAAGAGATATTTACATAGAGGATAGGTAAGTGTGGAGGGGGGTTAAGAGAGTAAAGGAGATATGGAGAGAAAACTAAGTATAGAGGAGAATTAGATGAGTGACAGGAAAGGAAACAGATAACAGGAAGGGTATGACACATAAAGTGAATATGAGAGGAGGGCGGATAGGCTGCTGTTTAAAAACAAGAAGGAATATAGTGAAATATAGTAAAAGAAAAAGAGTACGAACGAGGGAGATGAAGAATCGTCAACATAAGGACAGAAGAGAAAGCAGAAAGTAAAACTTCAAAAGAGCAAAAAAAAAACAAAAGGAAAAGTGCATGAGGAGGGGAAAGAAGAAGAAAAGACGGGACAAAATAAAAGACAAGGACACACGGAGGGGATCGAGAAAACAAAACTAAACATCTAAGAAAGAAACGTAACAAAAACAGAAAGAAAGATAGAAAGAGAAAGTGAGAGGAGGAGGAGGAGGGTGACGGGGGGGGAAACAAAGGGGAATCTTGCTGGAAGCGTTTCTGGGTCGACTGGAGCTTCAGTGGCTCCAGTGGGACAGACAGAGGTTACACACACACACACACACACACACACACACACACACACACACAAACACACGCACACACGCAGAGAGAGAGAGAGAGGTGTACTCGTTCATTTTATAGGCACACACATATTATGGGATACACACTCACATGCATACTGTAACGTATAGGACTGCAGAGTGCTTTGGGGAACTCAAGGCCTTATAGACACTCACAGAGAGAGAGTGAGAGAGAGAGAGAGAGAGAGAGAGAGAGAGAGAGAGAGAGAGAGAGAGAGAGAGAGAGAGAGAGAGAGAGAGAGAGAGTGGTGCAAGGACAAACCAGAGAATAATTCATCACTGCTGCTCTCTTTATTTCAAACAAAGCACACAGACATCCTGGCTGCTGCTCTGGACACTGCATACAGGCCGAGGGGTGAAACATGTTATTTTTTAATAGTGAAGTGCAAAATTGCAATAAGGACATTTATAAAAAAGATCTAATTATGATTATTGTTCAAGTGTGAAGCCTTTTATAAACTTCTAAACAGAAATGATAAATGAGAAATGATTTTGTGTACCCCATCAGTGAGGGTAGACTAGATTTTAGAAATATCTTCCTGTATAACACAATTACATTCAACAGCAGCTGATCATTGAATTAAAGTGTCCATAATCAACATTTTTTTATTTACAAGGATCACTTGACTACTTGAATGTGAAGGAGTTGAACCCACGGAGAAGCATCACCTGACTCTGCAGTCCCCCTCAACTCTGTGGAGCTTTGTAGCATCTTTCAGCGCGTTGTTTTGGTTTGGTTTTCACAACTCTGCTGTTTTTGTTCCTTCTCACTGCAGTCATCAGCCTCCTTTTCGGCTGCAACAGGGAGCCGCTGTCAGCGAAAAAGCTTAAAAAACCGACTGGATACTACCTGCCCAGCACCAAACTGCTGGCAAACAAAGTTAGCAACTAGCTAGCAAACATAGCAGAGCATCTAGCAGCTCAGCAACCAGATATTTTCTCAGGAGGTGTTGGCGACCAAAAACAGAACTACAACAAGAGTGAATATTTGACTTACACTCACCAGAAACATGACTCAGGATGAATGCTAATGTTGCTCTGTCTCTGATAGATGTGTAAATTAGCACTTAATGAGTTTGCCATGATGTCGGTATTGTGTTCACAGCTTGTTTCCGCCGCCCACAAGGCTCATAAAATCAGTTATTACAATTACATGTTTTATGGCAAATTCTATAATGGCCCTTAACGTTGCTAGCTAATTAGAGAACACATCTGATAAAAACGTGTAGTCAATTTAGAAATCAATAAGTGTGTAAAATATTGTAAACATAAAACATCTTTGGCATTTAAGTGTCTAGCTTGAGAACCAAAGACTTGTAGGGTATTTACTGCCCCTGTAGTCAAGGTGTAAGGGTTTCTAAGTGTTCTTGGTTTAATGTTGGTAGGAGATGGGACATGAATCCTGGTCTTTGGTGTCAGAGTCACACACTTTGTATTCTTATACACCACTCCGACCCCCATGCCCTGACTTTTTGCTGCGTTAATAACAATGTCACACCCTTTTCTGCTTTGTGACTACAGTAAATGTACACATGGGTCGTTTTGAGCAAACAACCAACGCTGCTGTTTTTCTGTACAACACAGTCTCTGTGGGAAGTTTTCAATCCAGCACAAAAAAAACCCACACCATCTGATTTATACACACTTAACTGTGCAAAGCATTTCCCCAACATCACATCTATTTGCAGTTAATTTTTCAACAATCTCATATGAGTTCCCAGTGGAGGAACAGAGCTAACACAACGCCTCTTCAATATGATACTTTTATACTCAGATGATTAGCATTGTGTTTGCCTCCGCCTCGTGTTCCCTCTCCTCACTGCCAATATTTGTGTTCAATTTTTCGACAGTCGCGCATCTTTTAGGGGCCCAGAGGGGGTGCAGAGGTAATTTCATGCCTCGGTGGTGGGAACATGAGTGTGTCTGAGACACCTGACGTACTGAAGGGCAGAGAACTGGTCGAGTTACCAATGGAGACACTGGGGGACGACTGGGGGGTGATAACACTGTAAAAACACAAGAGGCAAGGGAAAGAAGAGAGAATTAAGGGGCAGACTGAAAGGGGGGGAGGGAAGGAGGGAGGATAAATGGAGGGATTGAGTCAAGGATGAATGTGTAGACACCATTCAGTGATAGAAAGCCTGCAGGGGGATCCAGCTGGAGGAGAACAACACAAACAGCATTGTGTGTTTTGTCTGCTGGGTCTGTTAGGACATTTAAATTGTATTTATTTAGACATAGAATATACCAGGGCTGCAACGAAAACATCATTTTAATCTGGTGATCCATTTTTTTTTTTTTATTAGAGATGTAGTCTGTAAAATTTAATAGAAAATAGAGAAAAATGCCCAAGGTGACATTTTCACATCGCTTGTTTTGTCTGACCAACAGTCCAAAACCCAAAGATATTCAGTTTAAAATGATACAGAACAAAGAAAAGAAGCAAATCTTCACTTCTGAAAAACTGGAACCAGACGATATTTCATGTTTTTGCTCGATGAATCACTTAAATAATTGATTGATTTTCTAAATTGTTGTCAGAACGGAGAGATCGGGGGAGGGATGAACGGAAATATGTGGTGATAGTTGAGATATTTCTGCTGAGGAGGAACAGAAACAGAAAAACAGACAGAAACAGTGAAGGACAGACATACTCAATGTCACAAAAAGCTTTTTTTTTTTTACCTATTGTTCTGACTGGCTAAGTGCCATCTAAAGCTGTTGTAAAATAGCCGATAAATACACACCTTTGACTGCAGGACACTTTATTGCTAATGCATCACCAGAAAATGAGTCTTAACAGCTGCTGCATCGCTCTGGTCAGGTGTAAACCTCATCTCTCTGAAATGTCATCGTCTTCTATCATCACCAAAGTGTACAGATAATAAGTCTGTATTTATCCAGTCAACGGTTTTGTACTAATATAACAGCGATGGACCTGGTCCTGATTTAGTCCAGTTTTTTCTACTTTTTTTTTCTGTTTCTGTAATTATTCCACATCCTGTAAATAAAGGACGGGTTGGAAAGGAGAGATTAGAGTAGAGAGGAGAGTAGATAGACTCAGTGATAGATAGGAAGCTTTAGGCAGGTCGTTTGTATGTCCGCACTGAACGGATGAGTCAGAGACCCTGTGGTTGGTCTGAGAGGAGAAGGATGACAAAGAACAAAAAGAAAAACATCCTATAACAGGTGCATATATGCTGGGTAGTCGAGGTAAACACTGTGCACAAACAGAGAGAAAGAAAAGAGCAGATGGATGATGGAGGGGAGGAGGGATGCTCTCTCTCTCTTTCACCCCCTCTCACCCATTAAAAGATTTAAAGCCATTAACAGCTGACTGGAGTGCAGATTATCTCACCTGTGGGGGACAAACTGGGGTTTGCTAAAAAGGTTCCACACTAGTCTGTGAATAGGAAACCATTGTGAGATAAAACACACACACACACACACATATACAAAGGGTTTTAATCTGCTCTGTTGTATTTGTGTAAATGTGTAGAAAGTGTGAGTATGATGGTCTATTGATGGTCTTATATGGACAATATAGATCCTTGTCTCCCTTGAGATTCTATTATATGCTTTACTGTCCTTTGTGTGTATATGTGTGTGTGTGTTTTCATGCACTTTTTTTAGCTTATATAAAAGTATAACTTGTGTGTGTGAGTGTGTGTTTGTGTACTAAGTGTGTGGTCAAACTGTGAGTGATGCTGAGCAGTTCTCAGTTCTTGAATTATACATGAATTGTAGGTCCTGAAGTCAGTGGTGATCTGCTCAGCTCACCATTATACTGCTACTGTACCAGTACACTACAACAGCAGTACATGTACTGTAAACCACAGAATCACTTAAGCAGAACTTGTGAACGTGTGTTGTGGCTTTTGGTTTAAGCGCTCAAATATAGATCTATATAATAATATAATCATGTTTTAATTGTTTCTTCAGTTCAAAGCTGTAACTTTTCCCTTAAAGACAGTATTATGATTGAACAACACATTAAGAACAATGAATAAGAACACAGTTGCCACAATGAGAAGAAAAGTATTTAATATATAGTCTGCTTCAAATTGTTTTATTTCTTATTCTGATCATATGTTTGTTTAATTATCATACTGTACAGTACAGGAGTTGTGGACCCGTATTTTTGCTGTGACATTTCTGAAATGTCCCGGTGTCACATGAATCGAATCTCCCTGGATAATTGTTAACCTGCTCAGCAGACTGTGCAGCAGCTTCAGCCTGTCTGTGGTTTCACTGCTGGTTTCTCACTGTGAAGCAGATAAACTGAGGAGGAGCTGGAGGCAGCCGAGCTCTCCCCGGAGCAAAATCAATAAAGGCATTTAAATGTTTTAAAAGGATAGAGTGCCTTTGAATTTAATGGCTTCACACTTTGCTAACTGAAAAGGCCAAGCACCTCTGGTATGAAGCTGTGTGGAGGGAAAAAAAACTACTGAACATCATCAGTTAGCAGCTTTAAATCTGTTCTTTTCTGGTGCTTTTTTTTTTTTTTAAAGTAACGCTTCTGTACCATTTAATAATATCTAATTCCTTGAACTCCTGTTGCATATAGCGGATAAAATCAATTAAATCCCCAGCGCTTGAGTCAAACTTTTTTTTCAGTGCTTCTCTTTCTTGAACAGGTCTTCTTGTGTCAGACTTACATAAACTGAAATTCTCCATATTCAGGCTGCAAAGTTCAGCAGGTCATGATTGTGGTAGTGTGGTTTTTATTTTCTGCAGTTGACCTTGTCTCTGCAATTAGATGAGACAAAAGACAGATATTGCAGTGATTTATGATGCAGAGAGTTAAACGCTGCAGGGATGATAAATGAAGTGGTCTAGATCTGGTCGTTCATTGGTATTCCCTCGCAGTAATGGCAGCTCTAACTACATTACAGGTGTAAGGCATTAAGTTGTGTACACGAGCTGGTGTCTTGAAAGGCCAACCGGGAGGATTTTCTGTTTTAACTCGGAATGAGGAAAATGCCGCAACTCCCAGCTCTGTGAAGCACCTTCAGGAACTGTTAGAGAGACTCTCTCACTTGGAAATTTATTAAATATAAACCAGCACTGTCCTTTGATATCTCCTGGAGATGACTGTAGCTAGAGGCCAAATATTCTACAAAGGCTCAAATCACAGGCTACCGAGTTCAGCTGAGTTGAAGGGTTCGTTCTTTTTACTCCCTGCAGAAACAAACAATATTCGCCTTATATCCACAATGATAGTGAGGTCATTATCTTCTAATGTGAGATTGGGAAAACAATCAACTTCTCTGTCATAACCACGAATAACCTTTGCAAAGTAGCTTCTTTTTCTGCTGATCGTTGCGCAGCCAGGAATATGCAGACACCAGAGCTACATAGAGGTTTCAGTGTGTGTTGATGGAGGGGTTGTCGGGACACGTGGGACGCTGTCTGACCACCGCACAGCGAAGCTCGGATAGCAACAAAGCGCTGGTAATCAGAGCTAAACAGCCACGAGCAGCTACTGTTGGGCCTGTCCGGGCTTTTACAGGCACAAGAAGCACATTTAAGCCCCTTTGAGAGAGTTAGCGCGCGGGCACCAGTGTTGAAGCTAAGCTAGCAGCTCTACTGCTAGCTGCCCTGCTGTTTATTGTGGTTAAGGTTAATGTTTGTCAGTCCTAAATATTTCGTGAAACTCTGGGTACAGCACAGTTATTAGTGGCCCATAAGTTGTGTTTACTGCCACAGAAAAGGGCATTTTGTTTGCTAACGTTACCAGCAGCCACGTTACCGGCTGGAAAAGAGCAGGTCGGCTAGTGTTATGCTTTCAACTCCAAGGACGCCTACAAGCTAGTTTTGAGCAGAAAAGACATTTTTTATGTATATTGTTAGAAAAATCACTCGTATTAACATAATATGCTAACAAGAATCGATATGATGACGTGTACAGCTAAAAAAAAGACAGAAAGAAAAAGTTAAGGTGAAGTTCCACTTTAACAGTTAACATTGTGTCTATGACGACCAGCATGTTGTAGCTGCTCTCTCATATTAGATGGCAACACAGCTGCCATTTTTTATATGTGCTATTCCTGATATTTAGTGTCTGGTAGATCTTTCAGGGTGAAACACAGCAAAATAATTTTAACTCGAGGTCAACTTACTGGCTTTTCTGGAGTTTTCATCCTCTTCAGTGAGGGGAGTTTGCTCAGTTATCACTATGTAACCAAAGTGGAGAACTTTATCATGTGATAAAAGGCGTCTGTATATGATGTGGAGATCATAACCCTTCCTAAGATAAAGAATGAAATTGTGCTGTTGTATTATATTATTATATTATTATATAATATTAGCAGCTGTCTGTTTAGCTACTGTGGACGAGGAGAGAAAGAAAAAACCAGGATAACAAGACTTTACAGTCCCGCCTACACTGTTTGATTGACAGCTGGGAAATGCAGCGCAGGAACAATACACTAAAGATAAAACAAGCTTATATATTAAGATTTAATAAAAACAGTCTCAAATTTTTCAACTGCCGGGAACAGTTTCCCCATGAGAAGACTTGACTGACCCTGTTTGCGCTTATTGCCGGTGGATGAGAGGTTTATGTTCCAATGATGGATGTGGACGTTTTGCGTTGAAGGATGATGAATGTGAGCTCTGCTTTGCGTTGACGTTCCTCTGCAACGGTGACACTCAGCTGCACAAAACCACGGCGGGGAGATTAACATGGGTTGTAGTGGCACATATGTAGGTACAATATGTGTGTGTGTGTGTGTGCGCGCTACCATGTGCTGCATTTAAATGTTTTCCTTAATCTCTTCCTTATTGTCGTTCCCTCCTCCTCCTCCCTCCCTTCAACCTTTTACCGTCTTGTTCCCTCCTCTCCTCCCTGTTTCACCTCCTTTCTCCTCATCTCTCTTTTTTTCTCTCCACCCTCCTCACCCTCTTCTCCTCCTGCCTCTTCGGAGTGAGGCCGTGTGACATCATCACCGTGCTGCCGGCTGTTGTCGTGAGGTGGAAGTGGAGACGTGGAAAATGAGTAGCTGGCACCTCCTGCTGATACTAGTCTGGCTGCGCCGCGGTTACTATGGCTACATTGGCGGTGTCATGTGTGTTGCTATGGTTACCCTGCCAGTGTGATGTCCCACAGCAGCTGTAAGCCTGGCGGGGAAAGCTCTGTAATGTAAACTGATTGATTGTTGAATGGAGCTTTGCAGAGGAAGGATTTTGCTCTGAAATCAGATCCTTTGTAAGAGATGTGAGCGTAAAATCAATGATAGAAGAAAATGATATTAGTTTTGAAATGATATAATGATTCATACAACCTGTGCTTGTGTTTAACTACATGACATTTAACAATTATGACATTTCGCAGGAGCTTGGCAGCAGCTCAGTTCAAATTTGCAGGGCCAGTTGATTTAACTCAAGGTTCACTTGCTAGTTTTTTTGTGGCGATGTCGATCAAATCATATGTTGAAGTAGGCTATGGGATACAGTCAAAACCTCAAGTTTTGTCAACATTTTAGATGCTTTTTGGTATTTTATGCAGCTTTACTGTTTATCAATTGAATTAAAATGTGTCTCAACTAGTTTTTAGCATCTAGTTGTTGACTTTATGGAGCTACATTAAAAACAAATCACTTGTTTGTTTGTTCTACGCACATTTTTTTTGGAAAAGTCAAAAGTTCACAAGTCAGTCTGTGATGAACTTATTGTGCACTGCTCGAGCTAATTATGTTTCAAACATTGTGCAAGAAGAAGTCAGTATTTTAATCTTTATTTTATAAGGAACCAGTGCTGAGGGGTGAACAAGTCTGAAGGGATTCACTGCTGGACTTATCAACAAACATCGAGTGTAATAAATTAGTTGCTTCATCAAAGCATTTTCTGTTACAAGACAAACTGCCTTTATTTCTCTGAAGGGCAACGTTCACATGACTTACAGTACATGAGGGCATCTTCCGGCTTCTCTCCTCATTATTTCATGTTCCCAGCAGTGATTTCTTGATAAGGAAATTTTGAAGCTGGTGCCCCGGGCCAAAGGGAAGAGCTAGATGATGATGATGAAGATGATCTCTTAACGTGTCTGTTCATGGTATTTCAGTGTCACTGTTTCATAGTTGAAAGCCAGTGTTGCATAATTCACAGTCTCGTACTTCCATTGTGTTGTGCTCATTAGAATGGATCACCGCTGTGTCGTGTTTTGACAGGATGGTTGTTGGTACATTCCTCTTCTCTGTCACATCCTCTCTTCTTTCTCTTCTTCACTGTTTCCCTGTTCGCTATCTGTTCATCCCTCCTTTCCATTCCTTTATGCCACCTTTCGCCTTTATCCCGTATTTCCCTGTTTCTCTTTTTGTCAGAGGTCAAGACTGGTTTATTCTCAGCTCTTTAATTCACTTGTCTTCCACTTTTCTTCCTGCTCAGTTTCTCTTTTATGACTGTCCAACACATCACATATTCAGCATAGTTCACATGCTGCTTAAAAGATATTGAATAGGAAATACACCATAAAATATCTAAACACAAATTAAAAATTAAAAAAAACTTTCTAGGCAACTCTTATATTATCTGGAGTTCTTTTTAATCTGATTTGTTCTAGCTGTGAATATGTGGACATATTGTATATGGATGGATGGAGAGACGTGTCTGTGCTTGTTGCAATTGAACCCTGCAAGCATTTGGCAGACAGCCGGAGGAAGGCAGGTATTACATCAACGCAAATTTAGTCTTAATTTTCCACAATCATGCTATGGCGCAATAATTCATGACTAAATAGGTCTGTAGATTAAAGTCTTTAAAACTCTTACCTGACCAAATCTATCAGATCACAGTTTTATTGTCTTCCCAGATGTTTTTATCTAACTTACAAAATGTGGAAATTTCAAATGTTTCTTTAAACATTTGACAACCAAACAACAAGAGAGGGAGGAACATTGCTTCTTTCTCTTACTATCAACGCTCTCATGCATGGAAAATCCTGCCTCTAACTCAATCACACGTGTGACCTGCTTCTTGGTCAACCCACATAAATGTCATAACTGGTGTAGAATAACCTAGTTAACCTCAAAATCTGTTTTAGAAAAAATATGAAAAACTCCTGGCCTACTGCCATATTTAAACAGGTTACTGTGTCATGGAAACATCTGTACTGCCGCAAATTTCCCTTAAAGGGGACCTATTTTTCTCATTTCCATTTCCATCTATATTTTAATTCTAGGACTCCAGTAGAGAAGCTTTACATGATTCACAGTTAAAAAACTTTTTATTTATCTTATACAGGCTCTTTATGCAGCCTCTCTGTCTCTGTTCAGCCTCTGTCTGAAAAGGGCTGTTTTAGCTCCTGTCTCTTTAAGGCCCCCCTCCCAATGAACCGGCTGTTCTGATTGGTCAGCTTCCAGAAGCTGCATTACAGCCGACTCCCAGTCGCTCAAGAGGCCACGTAAACAAACCATGAAACAAACTATTGTAGTAGGATTTCACTTCTTTTTTCGTTCTTTACTCAAAACATCAACTTGTCAAATACATCCATACATGTTTGAGCCGGAATCCGATCCGAAACATGCGAACAAAATGCAACGCAAGCAAAATGTGAAAAAACCTTAGCAACAACCATAGCTACCAAGGCTATGAAATGAATGTCCGTTTACAGGCATGTACAATGATCTGACGTCAGCTTGTCGGCAAAGTAGAAAAAAACATCACAAATGAAGTTCAAGTTTTGTAATTTTGACCATTTTCAGGATATTAAACTTACATCAGCAACTAAATTCAACTTGAAAGCTGAGATACTGTCCAGAATGGTCCATAGTAGCCGCCTGCACTGATTTGTGAAATCTATAAACTAAAGGCTTTGAGCTGCAAAGATATAATGGAAAGTAAATAAGTTTTTTCCTCTCTTGCTGCATCAAATGCTGATGCTGGTAACTTTAATACTGTGTTCAGTGGTTCGCTCATAACAACAGAGACACTTGATCACAGGGTGTCGAGTGTTCCTGCAAACAGTTTAACTGAAATACAACCTAAACCACTTGTAGTGTGAGTGGAAACAACTTTTCTTACTCTGTTTATATTACATTCTATAATTAATCTATATCTACTGTATATCTACTGCATTTCTTTATATAAATCAGTCCAATCTACAGTATCTGTTTATCTAATCGGTGTCTTCTTTTCCTAACCGATGAATTATGTAACTGTAATGAATGGACAGGAACAAAAGCACATTCATCTCTATGCCCTCTCTCTCTCTCTCTCTCTCTCTCTCTCTCTCTCTCTCTCTCTCTCTCTCTCTCTCTCTCTCTCTCTCTCTCATGCTCCTCTGATCACACTGATGACCAGGTTACATAAAAGATGCAGAGTGGGAGCGACAGTGTTTTCTGTTTGGATCAGTAGGACGAGCTGACATCCACGTGAACATGAAAGTTTCTGTCTGTTGTTCTGTCAATAAAAGGCTCCTGAACATTAGTCAGGTTTGGTTTGAAAAGTGTTTGTGGAGACACCTTCACAAGACTCGGATCAATACCGATTAAATCAAGAGACATTCATCACCATCAAATAGCTCTTCTCAGGCTTTGGATTGACCGTGGCAGCAAGGAGGAATTTATATGATCCGATATAAATTCAAAATTGGGAGCCTTATAGGAAAGATAATGATAAAGATATTAAAAGGTGAAGAAATATATCAACATCTTATCTCACTTTGCTGGATTTCAGACTGAATTTCCAGGATTTTGCTGTAATATATGCAAAGACGTCTTACTGTCTGATTAATGGGGTGAAAAAAATAAATGCTTTAATTGAAGTGTATGTTCAAATATATTGTGTTGATATTGTACTTGATTATACAACCACTATCCGTCTCAAAGTACCAAGCAAACAGACATTTAGTTGAAGTCATTTTCGCTTTGATTGCAGATTAAGTCGACTGACGCTGCTGAAAAGTGCAGCAGTTAAGAACCTGTTATTACATAATAAACAGATTAAACAATAATATCAGTGGCTTTTTGGTTATTATAAGTGGTCTCCACAGACTAGAAAAGTACCCCAGTTAATCCATGCGGGCATATATGAAGCCACAAATATCAATTTTTCCGTCTTATCCTGAGTGTTTTTATATTAGTGCTGTATTACGTTACACTCTGCTCCCTGTCAATCATCTGAAAAGTTTCCTCAAAGAAAAAAGTCTTCTTAAAGTAGTATTTCAAAAAGTGATAAAGTAGCTAGTAAATATAAAAAATACACAGCATGCACTGAAAAATGACCAGAGGAAATACATATAGATGTCTGGTGAATACCAATAACTCAACATGAAAGTTGTCGGTCTTCGTATCTTTTTCCGCTGCTTTCAGATGAATCACACAGTCGTAGCAGACGGAGTTTGCTCGGTTGTCATGGTGATGGATCTGTTTACATGTGAGCTCAGTAGCTGTTATGATTTCATCCACCGCACCTTCAGCACTTCTCAGCCACGTCGGTCCCTAAAGTTAAGCATCTCCATGACAACCGAGCAAAGTCCAGTTGAAAGCTCTGGAAAAAGCTACAGTATGCGGACCTTGAGTTCAGACTGAGACATAATCTTGAAATTTACATCACTTTCTTCTGGCAAGTTGGTGCTTTAAGAAAAAAAAATCAGTGGCTAGAAATCAGAAAAACAGTTTTGTAAGCATCTTTTATGAATTTGTTTCATTATACTAGCTGTTGCTGTCGCTGTTGCTGTCGCTGTTGCTGTCGCTGTCGCTGTCAGGCATTTTGATAATTCACTTGGAGCGCAGCAGTGAGCCTTCTCCAGTCATCCAGTGCAGAAACAATCACTGGCTGGTTAATGGGGCAGAATGGTGCTGTGGGTATCTGGAGCTCGAATGAGCAGAGAAGAGAAGCTCTAATCATAAAGTGACTGGCTGGAAGAGATAGAAATAGAGGGATTATTA